>NC_057803.1:332156531-332456531 GCF_018294505.1 Triticum aestivum
CACCGAATAAACCAACTAGCATCAACTACAAGGAGTAATCAACACTACTAGCAACTCACAGGTACCAATCTGTGGCTTTGGGACAAAGATTGGAGACAAGAGATGAACTAGGGTTTGAGATGAGATGGTGCTGGTGAAGATGTTGATGGAGATTGACCCCCTCCCGATGAGAGGACTGATGGTGATGATTTCCCCCTCCCGAAGGGAAGTTTCCCCGGTAGAACAGCTCCGCCGGAGCCCTAGATTGGTTCTGCCAAGGTTCCGCCTCGTGGCGGCGGAGTTTCATCCCGTGAGATAGCTTATCATTTTTTCCTCGACGATAGACATCATATAGTAGAAGATGGGCATCAGAGGGCTGCCAGGGGGCCCACGAGGCAGGGGGTGCGCCCAGGGGGGTAGGGCGCGACCCCCACCCTCGTGGACGGTGGGTGGCCCCCCTCTGGTACTTTCTTTGCCCAATATTTTTTATATATTCTGAAAATAATTCCTGTGGAGTTTCAGGACTTTTGGAGTTGCGCAAAATAGGTCTCTAATATTTGCTCCTTTTTCAGCCCAGAATTCCAGCTGCCGGCATTCTCCCTCTTCATGTAAACCTTACAAAATTAGAGAGAATAGGCATAAGTATTGTGACATAATGTGTAATAACAGCCCATAATGCAATAAATATCAATATAAAAGCATGATGCAAAATGGACGTATAAATATGCTTGAGTATTGAATCTTCATGTCAAAACCAGACTATTGCTTTGAACCATATAAAAGTCCAACCGTCCATCCTACAAAAGAAAAGAATATGTGATGAACATGTTAGGCAGCATTCAACATAAAAAATTCAACTATCATTTACCTAGTCGAGGACGAGCAGGAATTTAGCTTGGGGATGTTGATACGTATCCAATGTATCTATAATTTTTTATTGTTCCATGCTATTATATTATCATCCTTGGATGTTTTACAATCATTTTATAGAAACTTTATATCATTTTTTGGGACTAACCTTGACATAGTGCCCAGTGCCAGTTGTTGTTTTTTTCTTATTTTTTACTTCGTAGAAAATCAATACCAAACGGAGTACAAATGAAGCAAAACTTTTTGGAGAATTTTTTTTGAACAGAAGACATCAAGTGGGCCAAAAGATGTACTAGAGGGGAGCCCCGAGAGGGGCACGACCCACCAGGGCGGGCCTGGAGGCCCATGCACGCCCAGATGGTTTGTGCCCACCTCGGTGGCCTCCTGCACCGCCTCTTCGCCCTATAAATCCCCAAATATTCCAGAAACCCAAGGGGATTTGACGAAACACAATTCCAGCCACTGCAAGTTCCAGAACCATGATTTCCAATCCAGACACCATAACGGAGGGGTTCATCATCTTGACTAGTGCCTCTCTGATGATGCGTAGATAGTTCACCATAGACCTACGGGTCCGTAGGCAGTAGCAAGATGGCTTCCTCTCTCTCTTTTGATTCTCAATAGAATGGTCTCTTGGAGATATATTTGATGTAAGTCTTTTTGCGGTGTGTGGCTAGACCGCACACTTATGAGGTACACATCCTTAGATGTATATGCCATAATACCTGGGGGCTTCTTTTACGGAAGCTTATTATCATTTTCTGAGCATAAGGTCACCACATATATGTCCTTTTATCATATATATCCATTGTTCGCCATTATATGCACCTTTATAACTTAAGTTTTTGCCAAGCTGGGTTGCCTGGCTCCTGTGCTTATGCCTACGTCACCGTTTGTTCGGCTAGGGCATAAAGGGAGCACCTCTGTGATTGTTATAGTCGGGTCATCTAGACTTGTACCTTAGACTGGGTGAAGCTGAAAGCTAGCATTCTTAAGGGAATAATAGGTCGGCGGACTAAAGACGTTTTACCTTTGTTGCACCACGAACCCCCAGATATTATGTATACTACGATTTTTTTGAATCACAGTTTGGGCATGCACATAGATATTACCAGATCTGTACAATGCATACTTTCAAATGCTGGTTAGTGGCTCTGGCAAGCCAATCCCGAGTAGCTCGGATGTATGCATCAGCCGAGCTGAAGGCATTGAACACCTCTTTAGTAAAGCTGGGGTCGCGAAGGCGGCCCTCCGTCGTTGATGATTCATGGCACTCTCCACTTCAGAGTTCGTCACGGGTACATCATCCAAATCCTCTGAAGGAGGACAATCCGGCGTCACTCTACCCTAGAGGCAGGGTCTGGAACCTGATTGGTGGAGGCGTGATCGGCAGGATCCCCGGACATAGTCTGGCGAACACTCACTACAAGAAATATGTCAACTTGTGACCTTCTGTTAGTGACCCTGGAAGAATTGGTCATCGATCTATGACCATTTCAGACCAATTGGTCAAAAGTTGTTCGGGGGGCTCCAAAACCTAAACTATAACGACCATTTTGGTCAGAAAGGTCGTAATTTCCTTAGACGAAATGGTCATAAAGCAGATAGCACTAGTCTGCTGCCTTATTTCTAGCTGATCATGACCAATATAGATGGTCATAACCTTGTAAATTGTGGTGGGTTGCTATGACTAGGCGCCACCTCATCAGTTTTGCCTATGTGTCATGTCCATGTGGCAGTTTTTGCCCTAGGTTGTGAAGCAACCTATATTTCTGTCATTCCCAAAATTCCCAAAAAAATCTCATAAATTGTTTGGGTCATATCTTCATCAAATATGTAAAAATCCTTCCTTGCCTAGTTCAAAACTAATTCAACAATATTCATTTTCCTATTCTGTTCACGACAACACTTTATGAAGGAAGTGCTATTTATATATTCTTGATTGCCCTCGGAATTTTTGGGCACTCTTTCCTATCCAAATCATTACCGCATGACAAAGTTCAGCTCCACTTGCCTAGCAAATATTCCTCGGCAAATTTCCAAAGTTTTTGTCCACCTAGAAGCATTGTGAAGGAAGTACCTTTTTTATATATCCAAATGACATGAAATTTATATAGTTTCTTCATATGCCCAAATTATCACCCTCCTCCAAATTGAAGCTCAGGCAAATTATCTATGTGAGCCCAGGTTCAATTTATATTTTATGGCCAAATTGGCACGTTGCAAAGCAAGTGTTATCTAGACCCCTCCTATTAACCTCAAACTCTTTTGGCACTCTTCCATACCCAAATCATTGCCACATGATAATATTCAGCTCCATTTTCCTAGTCAATCTTTCTCAGGAAATTTTCAAAGTTTCTACCTCGAGAGAAGCTTTGTGAAGTAAGTACTAGCTAGGCTTACCCAAATGATCTGAAAATCTACCAAGGAATAACCATACCTATGTAACTTACCTACACCAAATTTGAGCTCATTTCATTCATCCAATTTCTCTCTCTATTTTTCCCAAGTTTCTATCCATAGAAGAGCATTGTGAAGGAAGTACCACTTTGGCATGTCCAAATGGTATCAATTTTCTACGGTGCTTTCCAATGCCCAAATAACCATCCTCCACCAAATTTCAGCTCAATCTATTCATTATTTTGAGCCCAGCTTCAACATTCATATTTCTGTCTAGTGTGGTACTTTGCAAAGCAAGTACCACCTAGGATCCTCCTTTTGATCTGAAAATTTGCGAGGACATTCTTCTTAGTCGATGATCATCCTCAGCAAAAACTCACGCCCATTGGCCATGTGCATTTCCCGTACCGCTAATCAAACACTTGGCTGCTAATTCATGTTTGAGCATCGATCGGTCCCCTCGTGAGAATCTTATGTTGTAATTTTCTTCATAGAACCTACATGGGGAGTGCCCAACCCACTAGACATGCCTAGGCTTCCCAGAACACATGGCAACGCCACGGTCACACGGTGACCATGCGTCGGGCATGCGAGTTTACGCGCTCTAGAGTTGGGGGCCTTGGCCACCGCCCAAACCTCGATGTATCGCCATCAAACCATGTATTTATGATTAAATAGGTACTTATGTAACTATAAATGATTTTTGGAAAAAATAAATAGTAAAGTATGAGGCAGCTATAGTTCAAATTTGACTCGCTTCCTACTGAATCGGTGGGAATTTGTCTTTTTCACCAGAGGTGGATCAAAACTTTTGACGCCCAACAACTTTGTCAATTGTGAATTAAATATGGCCTAGTATTTTATGAAAAGGATTTGTTCCAATTTTGCAACAATTATTTGGGAGGTCCTTCACAAAAAACCTCCTTTTGGGCACTCGAAAAATGGAAAATGGTTTTTTCGTCCAAAGAAAATGAAAACTTCCTTAGGCAACATTGTTTGCCATTCCAATATACACCCTTGTGCACAATATGGGATCATTTGAACAAATTATGCCATGAATGTGGCCATAAGATTGATCATTTGGCTTGCAAGCCATTGATCTCCACACGTGATAGCTCGTTTTTGAGAACACTTTTTTAAAATAATTGCCGTATTACAAGTTTGTTATTTTTCCTAGGAACTTGGCCACATATAATGACACAATGAGAAGGTTTCCCAATTTTTTAATTTTTTTTAATTTTCTATGCTCGTTTCAAAATGCGGTCAAAACGGCGGGATTGACCGTTCTTAGCTTGTGGTTGAATCTTGGAATTTTTTTCGTGTTTCTATGATTAAATAGATACTTATGTACCTATAAATGATTTTTGGAAAAAATAAAGAGCAAACTACAAGGCAGCTACAGTTCAAATTTGACCCGCTTCCAACTGAATCAGTGGAAATTTGTCTTTTTCATGAGAGGTAGATCAAAACTTTTTACACCCAACCATTTGGTCAATTGTGCATTAAACATGGCCTAGTATTTTATAAAATTGATTTGGTCCATTTTTTTGAATTTTTTATGCCCGTTTCAAAATGCGGTCAAAACAGCGGGAATGGCCGTTCCTAGCTAGTGGTTGAATCTTGGAATTTTTTTGGTGTTTCTCTGATAAAATAGATACTTATGTACCTAGAAATGATTTGGTCAATTGTGCATTAAATATGGCCTAGTATTTTAGAAAAATGATTTGGTCCATTTTTGCAACAATTATTTGGGAGGTCCTTCACAAAAAACCTCCTTTTGGGCACTCGAAAAATGGAAAATGGCTCTTTTGTGCAATGAAAGTGAAAACTCCCTTAGGCAACATTGTTTGGAATTCTAAGATGCACCCTTGTGAACAATATGAGGTCATTTGAACAAACTATGCCATGAATGTGGCCATAAGATTGATCATTTGGCTTGAAAGCCATGAATCTTCACGCATGACAGCTCATTTCTGAGAACACTTTTTTAAATAAATTTCCGTATTACAAGTTTATTATTTTTCCTGGAAACTTGGTCATATATAATGACACAATGCGAAGGTTTTCCAATTTTTTGATTTTTTTTTGAATTTTTTATGCCCGTTTCAAAATGCGGTCAAAACGGTCGGCTTGACCATTTGTATCTGTGTGTGGAATCGTGCAAAACTATTGGCGCATCTCTGATGAAATATATACTTGTGTATCTTAAAATGATTTATGTAAAAAATAACAAGCAAGATATGAAGTAGGTGTAGTTCAAATTTGACCCAGTCCCAGCTGATTCGGAAGGAAGCCATTTAAATGGCCAAAAATAGGTAGAAAGATTGGAAATGCATTAAAGTGGGTGATCATTCATAAAATGTGGTATAATTTGAGTGAAAATTTTAGTGGTGCCATTTTGCAAAATAATATGGGTAGTTGCTTCACATTTTACTATGTTTTAGCACTTAGAAACTATTTTAAATGACAAAAATATCGAACCAATCACGATCTCTCACGCGGATCGCCCCGCTCTATGAAATCTGAGCCGTCCACGGCGGATGGATCCAACGTCCACCCTCTCACCCACCCACACCACCCACTCTCCCCCGCACACCACTCGTCCCCCACACACCACTCGTCCCCCGCACGACTTCCCCTCCTCTCTCTCCTAGATCCATATGCCGCCGCCGCCATCGCCATCCCCTCGCCTTCCCGTAGATCCAAAACCACGGCGACGGTCGTGCGGATCGGAAAGCCATGGCAGCGGACCTCATGGATCCATCTCCCTCACCCCCTCAGCCCCCACGCACCCACGCCCGCCACCCCCAACCCTCTCCCTCCCTTTGTGATCTCGATCGGCCCTGCTCTCCACCGCCCACCTCGACTTCGCCGGAGATAGAAGTGTCGCCGCCCAGCAACCACGGCTGTCTTGCTTGCCGACGAGCACGACGCTCCATCAATTTGGCCGGATCCGGCGCGCGCGTGGCCTGTCTAGGGTCTCCGGCCACCAGGATGGGACAGCGCCATCGGCTCCCTCGGCTCCGGCGACTACTACCGCGACCGGTGACTGGCAGCGGGCGTCTCTCCCAGGTAATAGATGAGATCCATCTCCCTCCCGCCTTTCCACGTCAGATCTGTTCGTGATATGCACTAGATAGTGATGTCGAGGTCAAGAGTTGGTTAGTGCTCGATGGATCTCTTCCGTAGGTTAGGAGCTGGAGGCTATTTCTTGATGGTGCCTCCAGTGCAGCAACGGTTGACACCCTCCTCGTCTTTGCGTAGTTGCAGTCCCCTGAGGCCAACGCATAAATACATGCAAGGTATTTTTGTTTCTTGCGCACGTGAGTTAGTTTCAATTGAACTGTAGAGCAGGGCTTACATACGTAGTTGGGGGGTGTCAAGTGCCTACAAGTGTAGCTGAACTTTGTGTAGTCGGAACAGGTTGCATTTTGCATTCGTTGGGGTACTTGGCCATCATACAGCAGTACCGATCGAGTACGGACATTGTGGAGTACTACTTTATTGTACTAGCATAGAAGTGACAGAGTTTCAGAGTTTCAGAGCAAGGAACAACTGACAGGGTCGGTACTGGTGTATAGTTTAGTACTCTGTAGTTTTACCTGAACAGAGTTGTAGACTATACTCTCTAGTTTTTGCTGAACAAAGTTAAAAGATTGTACAATGTGGTTTGTGCTGAACAGAGTTCTATACTGCATTCTATATCTTGTGATGAACAGAGTGTTTCTAGAAGCAAAAGATTCGTTCGGTTGGTAGCTTCATGTGCTAATGTGTGAGCAACACGTGACTTGTTTGTAGCGTCTGTTGACAAAAATGTCAGTCATAGTAACTGACAGTGTGCCTTGACATGTTTATATGTTATCATGCTTAGGAATCAACTACTATGTATATTTTTTGCATCTCTGTCACATCCAATCGTGATTTAGGATGTACTAATTCTTGTATGCTATCCTATTCCTACCAGCATAGAAGTGAAGTGTGTAGGATTGGTATTATGCCCCTGTGTTATTTGTATTCTTCACAGGTTACACGCAGTCAGTCTTCCAAGGTCTGTCGTGCGTCCTGCTAGTGTTCACAGCCTTCCAAGTTCATGGGGTCTTGTTTGTTTGTCCATGTGATGATTCTTCTACACATTTCATAGTTTCTTCTACATAGGCGCTACATTTTGGGTAAATCCTGTGCAGATTATGAAGTAACTTGGGTGCCTCGGTAACCATCTTCTTCATTCTTTTGTAGTTGTGGCGACCATGGATGGGACTATCGTAGTTGCTTCTGCGTTTCACGGGCATCAAAAAGGTACTAATTACCATTTCCTCTCTCTAGTTCTTACTCACCACACAACAAGGCAAGGCATATCTGACCATCACAGGGCCCTTTGCTACATTTGTTGTTCTATGTAATTGGAGAGCTACTCAAAAGGCTTTCTTCCATATGCTTATGTGTTGCTTTATTTAACAGCGGTACATTACAGGGATCACAAGTTCTTGTTGAAAGCGGTAGAAGAGGGAGTTGACTGTGGCCATGGAGGCCTGTTTGGCTCTGACGCCATGGATGCCGCTGCACTCTCTCATCATCCTCCTCCCTGACCCCTAGGCACATCGGGCCGCTGTGCTTCTTCTAGTTTCACATGTAGGCTTTTCAAAGGATTTTGGATGATGATAATATCAACTTAGTTCCTTTGTGATATATAGATTCTTCCCTTGTTTTAACTGATTGCCAGAAACTGTACATTCCTAGTTGACAGTCATGAACTTTTATTGTTGGTAATCTAAAATATTCTGCATATTTAGTCTCCAAATAGAGTCCAAAGATAAATCTTAGCTGTAAATATTCTGCATATATAGTGTTCAATTTGATCTATAAGATCTGAGTTTATTGTACTATTAATGGTGATAAGATTGCCGCTAGTATATTCTGTACATTTCTTGTTTGGGTCTGGGCTAGAAAATAATGTCAGTTCTGCTCCAGCAAAACTTACTAGTTTCTGCCTTTCCCTACTTTAAACCATCTGAAAAGGCTAGCATGATTATTGAAGCCCATGACCTTTTGCCCATCCATCCTCGAGCTTTTATTTCTGGGGTTTACTTCATCAGAACTTTGTGATGAGTTACCAGCAATGTCCCTTTACTGAAGCCCTATCATTGTAGTAGGGTTGCCTGCGGGGCAGTCGGCACATGCATGATGCTGCATTCCTGCCAATCATGTTTGCTTAGATGTTTGGCTTCCTACTTTTGTATTGTTTTGTAATGTATTGTTTTGTATTGTCTGCATCCGAGTCTCGGTCCTCCTGCACAGCAAGGAGCTGGACCAAGGGGGCAAGCAGCGCTGCTGGTTCCTTGAGACATGTGCAACACATTTAACTTGTAGTACTCCAGTAATCCAGTAATTTTGCTTAGAGTATTTAACAAGGTTGAACTGTACATGTGTGGAGTAATTTTGCTTGGAGTATTTAACAAGATTCAGCAAGATTTAACTTACTTTTCCAGTTAATTAAATGGACATCTTGGATTAGTTAGAAAATCATGAATTATTTGCAGAAATCCATAGAAGTATTGTACTCCAGTGTGCATTACTTACATAAACTTGCTTGCAAGCTTATTTTCTGACTTGTATATTCTGGAACTAAAAAAGCTTAGTTAACTTCTGTTAAGTTTCAGTAATATTCAGTGGAGTATTTACTATAAATTTTGCACATCACAATAATTTCACTTGTTGTTAACTGTTGTAATATTCAGTGGGACCTTGAAATCACATATTTGTTTGTGCATGTGCTATATGTACCATTTTAGAAGTAGTCCACATATTTCTGTCCTGCTATAGTCTTTTTTAAACTTCTTATGAGATTGAAGTATTTGTTTTGATTTCTGGTTTGCTGATTATTAAAAAAACTAAAACTGTTGTACAAAAAGGCCATGACCCATGAAATAAAAAGGCCGAATTGTTGGGCTTGGCCCATGAAGTCTAACCAAAAATTGACAGGAAAAAAATATATAGAAAGGCTGAATTAATGGGCTCGGCCCATATAAACACCCAATTGGACCGGGCTGAATCTTGTGCCGCATCAGATTGCCACGTTGGATGCCTACGTGGCCTGGGGAGGCTGCTAGTGACCAAAACGCCACAGTAGACGTATTTTGGTCATAAACATCTACGACTATTCCAGAAGAAAGGTCGCTATAGTCAGTTTATGACGACCAGCTTTTGACCTTATGTTTTTGGTCACAAAAAGGTCACAAATGGAAATTTGTGACCATTCAGTGACCAATAGTGGTGGTCACAAGTTGACATATTTCTTGTAGTGACTTTTCCTGATAAAACAAAGTGGACAATGTCACAGTTCGATGTGACTGCCAGGGGGCATATTCAAAGCCATGCCTCTTTGATGAAGGCTCAGCCGTGTTGTCATTTGCCTTCCTCTTTGAAGACCCGCCCGGCGCAGGTGTCTCTCTCTTATGAGACTCCTGTGGTGTAGTAGGGCACGCCGAGCGCCTCCCCTTTGGAGCACGAGATAGTGCGGCGGATGAGGCATAACGAGGAAGCTCTTTCGGAGGAGATGTCTCCTGACTACTTACATATGAGGTAGGAAGGAGGCCAGGGTAATCGGCCATGATGGCCACTTCTGTGCCATCATAGCTCGCCTAGTAGCAGACTCCCTCCTTGAGCTCTACAAATATGTCTGGATCCTCTTCGAATCCGGGGTCGAGGTCCCGGTTATGGTTCTCCGGCTGTAGAGAGGGGCTATAGATCCCCGCGATAACCTTCCGCCATTCCTATTAAAAATGGATGGGTTAATGTCAATTAAACATGACTCAAGGAGAGGATTGAGTAAGGTGGTGGGATTAAAATTTACACAGTTAGGGGGATTGTACATGGAGAATCCCTCTCGGCACTTAAGACGAGTAAATTCCTCTTTCTCCCCTTTGTACAGATCGACCAATATCGTGGCCAGGCCGGCAGGGGTGTCCGGGCCCTTTCATCCACACCGTGAGGCATCATCTTCCTCGTTGTAATGCCACATAGGGAGCCCTCTGAATTGGAGTGGCTGAACGCCTCGCGCTATGGAAGTCGCCATTACCTCGATTATTGATAATCTGGACTGGGCGAGTGTCCTTATCTTGCCATTAATTGTTTAACTTCCGCTCTATCGTCCTCCTCGATGCTTCGAGCGCACCAGTTGTGGCGTTTCCTCAATGGAGCGCTGGAAAATTCGGGAAGGCCCATTCTGACTGGGTCGGGGAGAGCAACATCTTCAATATGAAACCACTCTAAGGGCCACTCTTCGGACACCTTCTTCGGCGTGCCGGACAGGTATCCGATCCTGGCTATGCGCCATATCTCGGTGCCGCCCACCTCGAATATAGATCCAGAAAAGCTTCCTCCATATCCGTCTGCCCTTTTGGGTGCGAGGGGCGATGCAGAAAAGCTTCCTCCATAACTTAAAATGGGCATCGCAGCCTAGGAATAGCTCACAAAGAACGACAAAACCCGCAATGTGTAGGATAGAGGCTAGCGTAAGATTGTGCAATTGGAGGCCGTAGTACTCTAGGAGACCTTGGAGGAATGGATGGATTGGAAATCCAACGCCTCTTAATAAAAAGCAGACGAAGCACACTCGTTCGCCCATGGTTGGATCTGGGGAATTTTCTGCCAAGGCTTCACCAGTGAAGGACATTAATCCTGCCTGAACGGGGACTAGATCCGCGGGGGGAAGGAATCCCTGTGTTTGAAGCTTAACCAGCTGGTCACGGGATACTGAACATCTCTACCAATGGCCTTTTTCGGAGCCATGAGGGCGGGAGGAAGAACTGGGAGTGCTAGCCATGTTTGAATGGTTTTCTCCTAACGAGATCTAAGGATTTTTTTTCCTGGTGTGGAATGGCATATGATATCCAATCCCTTTAAATAGACGCCTTTTTTACATAGCCGGGGTGTTATGGTCAAAGAATACTCTGACCTTTTGTATTCACTCGACATGTGGAAGCAGAAGCAACGGAGGCGCAGAAGCCGAAGGGTATGCCATTAAATGAAAAGCCGAGTATAATTCTTCGGGTCAGATGCTTTGAATTATTCAGAGGAGGAACCCGCCTTGCAATTCTGAACACAATCTTCCTGCCAGACACATCGTCATTGAAGCCTGGTTCGGGGGCTACTAAGGAAGTCCTGGATTAAGGGGTCCTCGGGCGTCAGGGCTATGTCACTATAGGAATCAGCTACTTTGCCGTTTGCCAAGGCAGACAGCAAAGGCCTTTGCCGTCTGCCGCAGACGGCAAAAGGCGCCGGCAAAGAAAGGATCGGCAAAAACCTTCTTTGCCGTCTGCTTCCTGATGCAAACGGCAAAGGAGCCTTTGCCATCAGCGGCAGACGGCAAAGAAAGCAGACGGCAATAAACTCGTTGTTAGTCCGTTAGGTGGCTAACAGCAGTCTTTGTCGTTCGTGGCTGACGGCAACGAGCATCAAGCCTTTGCCGTCTGCCACTATAGGCAAATTGACCAAATGGTCAGCTGCCAGAAAACACAGGTGGTTGCCACGTGGCGTCTTTGCCGTCCGCGGTGGACGGCAAAGAGCCCGTTGCTGTCGGTGGCAAGCGGCAAAGAGCCTGCATTGCCTCTGGTTTCTGTTTTTTCTTATACTCAACCATTTTCACAACAAATAGCTGATACATATATATTTTTCACATTTCAAGTTCACAGCAAACATATGAGATATCCAACACATATAATTTCATCATAAATGTATAGTTCCATCAACCATACATAGCAAGTTCCACATACATCCATCCAACCATACATATTACAATAGTGTCATCAAAGCATACATGCATAGTTCATCGATACAAAAGAAACATAGTTCATCCAAACAAGCACTCCATGTATGCAAGCTTCCGTGAAGTGAATGAATTCTGCAAAATGGGAAATAAGAAAGTTAGAAGAAGAAGATTAGAAGAAGAAGAAGAAGATGATGAAGAAAATGAAGAAGAAGATTAGAAGAAGAAGCAGATGATGAAGAAAGAGAAGAAAATGAAGAAGAAGAAGAATATATGACATTTATGAGCTAATTTAGGTGAAATTGATCATTTGTGAGCTAACATAGGTGAAATGGATTGTTTTTGAGCTAACCTAGGTGAAATGGATCGCTTATGAGCTAACTTAGGTAAAATGCATCATTTTAGAGCTAACCTAGGTAAGATGGATCATTTTGGAGCTAACCTAGGTAAGATGGGTCATTTTAGAGCTAACTTGGGTAAAATGGATCATTTATGAGCTAAGTAAGGTAAAATGGATCATTTTAGAGCTAACTTAGGTAAACTGGATCGTTTATGAGCTAACTAAGGTAAAATGGATCATTTTAGAACTTAGGTAAAATGGATCGTTTGTGAGCTAACTAAGGTAAAATGGATCATTTTAGAACTTACTTAGGTAAAATGGATCGTTTATGAGCTAACTAAGCTAATTATGCCATTTTTTACATAAGTAAGCTAAGTACATGTCATTGTTGAGCAAACCTAGTTAACTAAGCATATTAGAGCTAACTTTGGTCATTTTGGAGGAAACAAAGCTAAGTATAGATCGTTTAAGAGCTAACTTAGGTAAAATGGATGGTTTTGGAGGTCAGTAAGCTTATTAAGTCATTTGGGGGGAAATAAAGCTAAGTCTAGGTCTTTATGCATTTGTTAAGCGAAACACTAGAGAAACTTACTGTGATCATTGAGGTGTGGGAGCGGGCTGGCTCGTGCCGGTACCTGGAGAAGGATCTTGCGATGCTTGTCTGGAGTTACGCTGCACCAAAGATCATTTCCAATGTCTCATTAGCACGATGACACTCAAATATTCAGACTAGCAAGTAGTGTCCATGCAAATTAAACTCACCGTCGTCCCAGGAGTAATCACTGGCATCAGCGGAGCGGTCTGACCGGACTTCTCGCACACATACTGCACATTTGGTTTTGACGACTCAGTCATACTAGTTAGTAATGAGACAAACACTACATGAATGGTTTGGCTAATCAGTAGAAGAAACTTACCACAAGGAGCTCGTACATTGCCCTTGCCTGCATGTCATTCCGTGCCCTCTCCTCCTCCAACATCTTTGTCGTCCTCTCCTCCAACTCCCACTGCCTCTCCGCTGCCTCCGACAGAAGTTTCTTCGTTCTACCTCTCTCACTCTGTATTGCAGCCCGCAACACCACTCCTCGTTAGCATTTGTAATCATTGATGGAAGCGCACACAATGTAATGTAGAAATATAGTTGACTACCTATAACTTACCTTGAAGGCGAGTTGGACTGGCCGTTCACGAGGCCTTATCTCAGGAGCGGATCTCGACTGGCGCGCCTTGATCTCCGGGAGAGTGCTAGGACAATGGATAAGTCCATATCCAATGGCTATCGAGCCATGGGACCTCCCTCCACCAGCTATCACCACCAGCTCTGGATCAATGGGACCCTGGCTCGGGTTAAACTCCTCCCCTTTCCTCGCCTTCCCTTCATCTCTATATTTCACGAGCTTGTCGTGGGAGGAGATGTTGGTGAAGTTGTTTGCATCATATAGGTCAGACGGAGAGAATGCATTGACTTTCTTGTAAGAGGCAGTATTGGCCATGGCATTGAGGTCGTACACCTATGGCACCTTATCCACCTTATTGTAGTGTCAGGACCCCGACTCAATGCCACATCGATCTAGCATGTAACACCTCATATCACTTTGCGGCCTCACGCACGGTATTCCCACGGGTGTCGCCTTACCTTTGCTCGGGACCGTTTGCACCTTTTGGCACACGTATATGACAGTGTCGCTAGCATCCATATGATAAGGAGCCCAGGCTGACATGGCTAGTCGTAAACCCAAAGTGGCACAAACTTACAGGGACAGGCATCCATGACCCAGCATCGAACGTGTCGGTCATCAGCGAGTGAACCCAGGCTGTAGCACTGGGCTAGCAGGACTCCGGTGAACCGGGCTGTAGCGGGCTAACAGGACTCCGGTATTCATCGCGTGACATTTCCCCGAAGGGACAGACACAGGAACGAAGAAGGACACATGCCGGCCAGCCTAAGTGTTCCGGAGCAGTAGCAAGCTACCATGGCTCAGTGGAAACACTAGGAGACATTTCCCGGTAAGAGAGGCTACTAAAGATAAACAACTAGATGGTCAGATCCCACACATACCAAGCATTTCAATAACATACACACAATATGCTCGATATGTGCAAATACAACATGGCATCACAACATGACTCTACGACTCAAGTAATTTATTCATTAGGCTCCGAGGAGCGAGATATTACAAACATGGGTCTCACGACCCAACAATCAGAGCATACAAGTCAAAGCACAAGCGGAAGCTATCATGTCTGAGTATAGACATCTATAAATGAAAAAGCCTGAGAAGCCTGACTATCTATCAGATCCTGCCGAGGGCACAAGATCGTAGTTGAGGTATCAAGCTAAACGTCGAAGTCCACGTGGAACTACTAGCGAGACCGAAATCTCTCTGCAAAAACATAAAATAGGCAAACGTGAGTACAAATGTACCCAGCAACACTTACATCAGATCTATCTACATATGCATCATTATCAACAAAGGGATGGTGGGGTTTAACTGCAGCAAGCCAGCTTTGACTCGGTGGCTATCCTGAACTACGATTGCAAGTAACTCTTTTGAGGTGGCGCACACGAGTCCACATATTCACCATATCAATACACCACTATGGATCCGCTCCCGTCTCCCTACGAGAACGCCATCCATAGCACTCACGCTTATCTTGCGTATTTTAGAGTATCCACTTTCACTTGTCTATGAACTGATATAAGCAACCCAGAAGTCCTTTACCGCGGACACGGCTATTCGAATAGATGATGTTAACCCTGCAGGGGTGTACTTCTTCACACACGCTCTCACCACTTACCGCCGTTTACCCGACATGTACTCGGCAACCTTCAAGCGGAAGCCCAACGTGGGTGTCGGCCACGACCTACCTAATCACCTAAGTCTCTAGTCCAGGTTTATCGCCTATTCGGGTTCCATCCATGAGGAGATCCGGCCGGAGTTTCGCTCACAGCCCCAAACGATGTGAACAGGGTTCCCGAGACACCAAACGGGCGCCCGGTACACCGTGCCAGGTGCCTACCGCATCACAGCCCACCCCTACGGTCAGCGCTGCGCACGGCCTCCAGCATACTACAAACACCAGAAACTACTTGCAACTCCTGGACAGAGGACAAGGGTGATTAACAAGCCGAGAGGGTCCATTGGTTTCGGGCCCAATGCGTGGTAGTAGCTGAATCATGGATCACAAACACAGAACTCAGTTCCTGAGGACGGCTGCAATGAGACAACCCACCATGTACTCCTACATGGCCTCTCACCGCTACCTTTACCAAATCGTATTCACACACTTAGCTCACACACAGTAGGAAATGTTCACACACTTCTGATTCATCCCCGATGAATCAGACCTGACTCGACTCTAAGCAGTAGCAGGCATGACAAACAATCATGAATGAGTAGGCACAACAGGGCTCAAACAACTCCTACTCATGCTAGTGGGTTTCATCTATTTACTGTGGAATGACAGGTCATGCAGAGGATAAAGGGGTTCAGCTACCGCAGCAAGTAACAGATGAATCGTTGTTGCCCTAATGCATTAAAAGAGAGCAGGAGCGAGAGAGTAGGATTGTATCGGAATGAACAAGGGGGTTTTGCTTGCCTGGCACTTCTGAAGATAACATTGAGTCTTCATCAGTGTCAACGATCACATCCTCGGTATCACGTCTATCGAGAGGGGACAAATACCGGCAACACAGAAGGGAACACAATCAATGCAATGCACAGTATGATGCATGCTCATGACATGGCAATATGAATGTGTTTTGAGCTAATGCAACTAGCAACAGATTAAATGAAGTTGGTTTGAATACAAGATTCAAATTCAAACTCCATATGTAATTATTCAAATGCCATTTAATTGATTTGTGCTAAACAGCAACTATAAGTTGTTCTAACATGCATGAAAATGGTACAGATGGATTCCTTGAATTTTTCTAATAATTTTTCATATATAAATTATTTAATTTGGAGTTACGATTGAATTTCTATGAATTTTAGAAGTTTATACATTTTCTGGAATTTTCAGAATTAAATTAAATCCAGAAAACATTTACTGCGTCAGCATGACATCACCTTGACGTCATCAGGTCAACAGGGCAGGTTCAGGTCAAACCTGACCAGTGGGGTCCACTGGTCAATGACTGGGGCTGATTAGTGTCGCAGACATGTGGGCCCAGTCAACAGCCACGTCAGCTTAGTCAAAGCTGACGCGTGGGGCCACTAGGATTAGTTAAAAACTAAACAGAACTAATCTAGGATTAATTAGCAGGTGGGGCCCTGCTGTCAGTGTCACAGGGTTAATTAGCAGGGTCATTAGCCCCTAACGACGACGCCACGTCAGCACGCCGGAGACCAGCCGACGGCGACCACAGAACACGGCGGGGGCACGCCGGACTTGCGCTAGAGGCGTCAGTTTGGCGCGCTGAGGGCACCAGGGGATGGCCCTTGCTCTCGCGCATCCAGAGGACCAAGTGGGAGGTCGTGGGGTCGCCGGAACTCATGCCGGCGACGAGCTTTGGCGGCGATGGTGTTCGATGGTGCTCGGGCGCGTCGCTACGGTGCATCAGTGAGCAAATGGAGAGGCTGGGCAGCACCTGCTAGACATGGGGAGCACTAAGAGCAGCTCAGTGAGGCCAGGGGAGCACGGAGGCTATGTGTGCAGCAGCAATGGCGGACGGTGGCTTCGGAGCTCGTGGGGAACGGCGCTACGGCACGAAGGAGAGCATGCTGAGTTAGGGGAGAAGGTCAGTGGCTCACGGCGATGACGAGGGGACGCTCGGCGAGGTCGGGGGCGGTCCGGAGCCGACGAATTTGACGAAGATGGCCGGCGGTCCCGAGGTTGAAGAAGACATCGAGGGCGGTGTTGCGGCACGTCCGGGGCCTCGTGGCTCGTTGAGGAGGTAGAGGGAGGACCGGCGGAGCTTCCTGGGGCGTCGGTGAGCCGTGGGGTGGCCGGTAGCCACGGTGGCTCTCGTCGGTGGCGGCGGCTCCGTTCGGGTGAGGAGAACAGAGGAGGGGGAGAGTGTTCGGGGAAGAGAGAGGGAGCAGCGAGGGAGGAAGAGGAGCGAGGGGACACGAGGCGTCGTCGTGGCGTCGCTAGGGAGACCGGGGGAAGCAGGAGGTGGCCGAGCAGGGTGGAGGTGGCGCGCGCGGCGGCGTCGCGGTGTCCGTCCTCCTGGCAGGGAGGAAGACGACAGGGGAGGGAGTGGAGATGGGCTGGGCCGGCTGGGCCGTTGGGGGAGCTGGGCCAGGTAAGTGGCGCCAGGTGGGTGGCCCAGGTGGCCTTCTCTCCCTTTCTAATTATTTCTGTTCTGTTTTATTTTTTCCTTCTGTTTTGTTTTATTTAATTTATCTTGCCACTGTTTTGAATTTAAAATAATTCAAACAATGCCAAAAACTCCTCTGAATATTTTATATTGCTAGATGGACTTTTCCAAAAGCTTATAAAATATTTCAGGGGGTATTTGAAATTATATTCTAATTATATGAATATAATTCAAATTCAAATAGCTAATGAATTAAATCCAAAGTCCCAAAAATAATTCCTTAAAAATGTTCAATATTTTGGTTGGGACCAGAACCCTTACCAAAAATTATCAAACATTTAAGAAGAGCATTTTGGAGCAATGAATGAGATTTCTAGGGTTTTTGCCCCTCTTTTATTTAAGTTTTTGAGGCTTCCAAAATTGCTCAGTTCAAGTTTCGAAAATATAGACATGATGCACACATGAAGCTAGCCTAGAGCACTACCAGTAGCTAGGGATGTGACAACTCACCCCCACTAAACAAGAATCTCGTCTCGAGATTCAAGCGTAGGGTAAGATAAAGGGGAAACGCAAACTAGTATAATCTTCACGATCCAGGTTGCACTTCATAGGAACGTTGTTTCGATCACCATCTTTGTCTCGACGTCTTGTTCTGAGAACGCCAGTTATTATGACAATGAGAGGAGAAGGAGACTCTAGAAGAATCGATCTTCTCGAAGGTCGAACAACTCAGGATTAACTCACGGAATGGGACATAGCAACATCTCTCGAGCTGAGAGACGAAGCACACCTCTAGAGGAATGGAGTGGAACAGATGACGAAGGTTCACTAGGTAGACAACGATTCCACACCTAGGAAGGTGGTAAACGATTGTCAACGTAGCGAGGAGTTGAGTTGCCATGATACCACGACGAAACATCCTGGAGAAGGGTGATTCGTAGATTATTATCTTAAGTGGCAAAAAGAATTACCTTTGATATAGAGATCATTGAGACTCTCTATATCAGCCGAAGGCAAAACACAGCAATCGATTGGCGGGGGTCGGTAGAATGGCATACTCGGACTTGGATGATGTGGATTACCTTGTTGAAGTCAACGTAATGGATGAATTTGCTTATCACCGGAGATGGAAGAGACCCATGGTAGAATGGCACATTGGCGGTGCAAGCTAGGAACAAAATGCAAATGCTGGGAATGATTCTGGTAACTGGGGAAGAACCCAACAACAGAGAGTGAATTCACTGTTGAATAGATCATAGCATTGCCGAGGGAACTGAGAGCAAACCCAGCTAGTGCCGATGATAACACGTAGCGCTTGTGCGTGCTCTCCAGAACTTGAGCATTTCCATATTCATCAAGGTTTTACCAACATCCGTGTCAAGGATCCTGGCAACACAACATACCACCATGATGAACAACGATGGACGAGGCAGATGCATAGGAAGATAACATCAACTCAGATTTCACCCTAGCGAGGCCAAGGAAACAAAATCTGGATGATCGACCGAGAGACATTTAGCACTCCGCTTCTAATGTTCTCCTTGACGTGCTAGTGTAACCCATTCATAGATATGGTTTGATAACTAGAACATCAGGTAAAGGTCGGACTTCGGGAGCAATAGAATCCATAAGGAACAGTTACGGAGGTAAATCCTACGAAATCCTTATGGGGAGGTGGCCAACTTCCTCAAACAAGATACTACAATGATAGGTCTTCCGGCTGGGTGTGTTGGCCACGACATCCACTTTACCGGTTATCGAGGGACCAATATTATAGTTCTTGGGAAATGTTCCAACCATCATATCTGCCTGAGATTCAGATCTGGTTGGTGTCAGGATATTCCAGACTCATCGAGTCTAGGAAGAAAATAAAAGTTTGCAACACAAATCGACGAGATGACGTTGCGAGATTCTTGGGAAATGAACTACGATAGCAAGCTCCAAAACATGAGCTGGTTCTGCTACACATGTGTGAACACGCTGCCTCAGACAAACATGATCACATGGTAGTCTTACAATAAAACACTACCGAGTTCTGGTTGGGAACCATCAGCGAGGATATCGAAGTTCTTCATAAGTCCGGATTAGCTCTTATGAAGATACTCCTTCTCCTTGAACAAATCAGTCAGTGGCTTGGTGTGCTAGGATATACATATGGAATGAAGATGATCAGTCTAACAGACCATAGAATTCTTCGCACGTGCATGACCGACTTGGGATGATTCCAAAGGAGCAAAAACAAACTTTCTCGAATTCACGACGGCAGCTTACATCAAAATGCACGTGAATCAAAGGAAGTCACTCCTTTCATCAAACAAGTACTTCATGAGCTAGCATGAAGAAAATGCTTTCAAAAGTTTCCAACACTAACTTAATGTTCAACAACATCATGGAGGAGATAAGGATGTTGTCAATGGACTCAACAACAACTCATCGGAATTTCCATATCACTGGACTTCCACCATCATGTGAACACGGTGATAGTATTGGTCAGACCAAAAAAATATAATGGTGTATGCTCGAGGAAAAACCACGAGTAAGACAACATTACGAATATCGTTGGTTCTGATTTGATTTGACGATAGCCCACACTCAAATCAAAGGATTGATAAGACAATAGGTCCAGCAACTGATCACAGGGACCAATCGATGAAGATATCATCTTTCCTCAACACACGCTACACAAGAATATCCCTTTGGGACGAACTAAGTCAGGCAAGCTTTTATCTTCCAATTCTCCAGGTTGTTGTCTAGCTTAACCAACTAGCTCAGGGGTATCCAACACGGATTCTTGGAGAAGGGTGGTTTACAGGATAACCCAACTTGATCACGAGATCAACATAGCGGTCAGGCGACAACCTGGTGATACTTCCGAGAAGAAATTTGGAATATCATGAACCACCGGTATGTTACTAAGCTCGAGAACAATCTTACTTTTCAGGGCAAGACGATATGATCAATTAAGCAAGGATTGGCACTATCCTAACTCACTGATCGGAGAGTGCACCAGAAATAAGGACTAGGTAGCACAATCAACCTTAGGGTGACGATTCAATAATCGACACGCTAAGAATGAGGTTATCGTCCATTTAACTACCAAGCAATGGAGTTGCTAGCAGTATTGATTTCACACGCCATGATTCATTTGTCGGCATTCCGGTTACATCAACACGAAGACCGAGGAATGACTAATGATGGCAAGAAGTATCACTGTACCAAGAGTTCATAGGATGGTGTGCAATTCCTATAACAATCCCGATATAAAGATGGTAATACTCCAAGGTAGAGCAGAACAAAAGCTGGATTAGCAATTTGATCTGCGGAGCACAACTTCTTTGACCCAATCCTGGATATGGATGAGGTACTGGAGTTTGTTTCTCCAAGTCATTCAGGACAGAATGGCTTGACGGACCACAAGGGTAATAGGCATCGATAAACGAATGCATGCATACCCTTGGACTATCAATTGATAGACGAAGGTCAGTAGACAACTAAAGAGGGACAACTCAAAGGAACATATAATTTTCTGAGTTGTGGATGCATAGATTAGTATGTCGAGCGAGATCAACATTTCTTCCGGATAACCCATGCAGAAAAGTAGAACTGGCAGAGCCATAACATATAATGGAGAACTCATCAAGAGCACTCTGGTTGTGATCGTTCAGTTCAACGAGGAACTTCTGCCATAAGTAGTTCATGGTATTTGGAAGAAGGATATACCACGAACCTCGAGGACTATCGCAAAGGTTACTAATATCCTAAAGGAACTAGCAAACCCTATCAACATGAAGTAAGTAGAGTGAATCTCGGGTTCAGAACCCAGGAGTAGAATACCTACTCCTAAGTGGCATCACGGGATGCTTTCGAGAATAAAGGCCAGGATCATCACACTAGGATCACAAAACATTGCTAGATTACTAGGTGACTCCCTTAAACACCTAGGGCCATAATAGTAACTCCAACATAATGTCAAGGCAATAGAATACCTCAACTCAACAATTAGTGTAATTGAGCTGGCATAAAGGAGCATCGAAACCAGAGGAAAAGGATTTTGCAAATGCATCAGACTATTTAGAAACCTGGAATGACTCGGACAGCATAACGGCTGTAAATGCTCAGAAAAGATTTGAGAATTCACAAAAATGGTGGCATAACCACTCAGAAGCACAATATCAAGGTTCCGAGATCAACAATTAGCATACGGAAGTAGTAGGAACTGAACTGAGACTTAAATCCAACAATCTTATAAGTCTACGGATTAGTAACACGTGATCCTGATAGAAAGAAGAGATAGCCTAGTTCTTAATCCCCGTAGGAAAGATAAGATGACTCAGATCAGAAGGGCATAAAGTATAAGGAGTAAAAAGAGCCTTACGTTCCATCCCACAATCAATTCCCTTATATAACTAAAGAATTTCTAGACTCAACTTCGACCAGTATGGCTTGGTAATCCTACAGGCAGTCAAGCTCTGATACCAACGCTGTCAGGACCCCGACTCAATGCCACATCGATCTAGCATGTAACACCTCATATCACTTTGCGGCCTCACGCACGGTATTCCCACGGGTGTCGCCTTACCTTTGCCCGGGACCGTTTGCGCCTTTTGGCACACGTATATGACAGTGTCGCTAGCATCCATATGATAAGGAGCCCGGGCTGACATGGCTAGTCGTAAACCCAAAGTGGCACAAACTTACAGGGACAGGCATCCATGACCCAGCATCGAACGTGTCGGTCATCAGCGAGTGAACCCAGGCTGTAGCACTGGGCTAGCAGGACTCCGGTGAACCGGGCTGTAGCGGGCTAACAGGACTCCGGTATTCATCGCGTGACATTTCCCCGAAGGGACAGACACAGGAACGAAGAAGGACACATGCCGGCCAGCCTAAGTGTTCCGGAGCAGTAGCAAGCTACCATGGCTCAGTGGAAACACTAGGAGACATTTCCCGGTAAGAGAGGCTACTAAAGATAAACAACTAGATGGTCAGATCCCACACATACCAAGCATTTCAATAACATACACACAATATGCTCGATATGTGCAAATACAACATGGCATCACAACATGACTCTACGACTCAAGTAATTTATTCATTAGGCTCCGAGGAGCGAGATATTACAAACATGGGTCTCACGACCCAACAATCAGAGCATACAAGTCAAAGCACAAGCGGAAGCTATCATGTCTGAGTACAGACATCTATAAATGAAAAAGGCTGAGAAGCCTGACTATCTATCAGATCCTGCCGAGGGCACAAGATCGTAGCTGAGGTATCAAGCTAAACGTCGAAGTCCACGTGGAACTACTAGCGAGACCGAAATCTCTCTGCAAAAACATAAAATAGGCAAACGTGAGTACAAATGTACCCAGCAAGACTTACATCAGATCTATCTACATATGCATCATTATCAACAAAGGGATGGTGGGGTTTAACTGCAGCAAGCCAGCTTTGACTCGGTGGCTATCCTGAACTACGATTGCAAGTAACTCTTTTGAGGTGGCGCACACGAGTCCACATATTCACCATATCAATACACCACTATGGATCCGCTCCCGTCTCCCTACGAGAACGCCATCCATAGCACTCACGCTTATCTTGCGTATTTTAGAGTATCCACTTTCACTTGTCTATGAACTGATATAAGCAACCCAGAAGTCCTTTACCGCGGACACGGCTATTCGAATAGATGATGTTAACCCTGCAGGGGTGTACTTCTTCACACACGCTCTCACCACTTACCGCCGTTTACACGACATGTACTCGGCAACCTTCAAGCGGAAGCCCAACGTGGGTGTCGGCCACGACCTACCTAATCACCTAAGTCTCTAGTCCAGGTTTATCGCCTATTCGGGTTCCATCCATGAGGAGATCCGGCCGGAGTTTCGCTCACAGCCCCAAACGATGTGAACAGGGTTCCCGAGACACCAAACGGGCGCCCGGTACACCGTGCCACGTGCCTACCGCATCACAGCCCACCCCTACGGTCAGCGCTGCGCACGGCCTCCAGCATACTACAAACACCAGAAACTACTTGCAACTCCTGGACAGAGGACAAGGGTGATCAAGAAGCCGAGAGGGTCCATTGGTTTCGGGCCCAATGCGTGGTAGTAGCTGAATCATGGATCACAAACACAGAACTCAGTTCCTGAGGACGGCTGCAATGAGACAACCCACCATGTACTCCTACATGGCCTCTCACCGCTACCTTTACCAAATCGTATTCACACACTTAGCTCACACACAGTAGGACATGTTCACACGCCTCTGATTCATCCCCGATGAATCAGACCTGACTCAACTCTAAGCAGTAGCAGGCATGACAAACAAACATGAATGAGTAGGCACAACAGGGCTCAAACAACTCCTACTCATGCTAGTGGGTTTCATCTATTTACTGTGGCAATGACAGGTCATGCAGAGGATAAAGGGGTTCAACTACCGCAGCATGTAACAGTTGAATCGGTGTTGTCCTAATGCATTAAAAGAGAGCAGGAGCGAGAGAGTAGGATTGTATCGGAATGAACAAGGGGGTTTTGCTTGCCTGGCACTTCTGAAGATAACATTGAGTCTTCATCAGTGTCAACGATCACATCATCGGTATCACGTCTATCGAGAGGGGACAAATACCGGCAACACAGAAGGGAACACAATCAATGCAATGCACAATATGATGCATGATCATGACATGGCAAAATGAATGTGTTTTGGGCTAATGCAACTAAAACCAGATTAAATGAAGTTGGTTTGAATCCAAGATTCAAATTCAAACTCCATATGTGATTATTCAAATGCCATTTAATTGATTTGTGCTAAACAGCAGCTATAAGTTGTTCTAACATGCATGAAAATGGTACAGATGGATTCCTTGAATTTTTCTGATAATTTTTCATATATAAATTATTTAATTTGGAGTTACGGTTGAATTTCTATGAATTTTAGAAGTTTTGGACATTTTCTGGAATTTTCTGAATTATTTTAAATCCAGAAAATCATTTAATGCGTCAGCATGACATCACCTTGACGTCATCAGGTCAACAGGGCAGGTTCAGGTCAAACCTGACCAGTGGGGTCCACTGGTCAGTGACTGGGGCTGATTAGTGTCGCTGACATGTGGGCCCAGTCAACAGCCACGTCAGCTTAGTCAAAGCTGACGCGTGGGGCCACTAGGATTAGTTAAAAACTAAACAGAACTAATCTAGGATTAATTAGCAGGTGGGGCCCTGCTGTCAGTGTCACAGGGTTAATTAGCAGGGTCATTAGCCCCTAACGACGACGCCACGTCAGCACGCCGGAGACCAGCCGACGGCGACCACAGAACACGGCGGGGGCACGCCGGACTTGCGCTAGAGGCGTCAGTTTGGCGCGCTGAGGGCACCAGGGGATGGCCCTTGCTCTCGCGCATCCAGAGGACCAAGTGGGAGGTCGTGGGGTCGCCGGAACTCATGCCGGCGACGAGCTTTGGCGGCGATGGTGTTCGGTGGTGCTCGGGCGCGTCGCTACGGTGCATCAGTGAGCAAATGGAGAGGCTGGGCAGCACCTGCTAGACATGGGGAGCACTAAGAGCAGCTCAGTGAGGCCAGGGGAGCACGGAGGCTATGTGTGCAGCAGCAATGGCGGACGGTGGCTTCGGAGCTCGTGGGGAACGGCGCTACGGCACGAAGGAGAGCATGCTGAGTTAGGGGAGAAGGTCAGTGGCTCACGGCGATGACGAGGGGACGCTCGGCGAGGTCGGGGGCGGTCCGGAGCCGACGAATTTGACGAAGATGGCCGGCGGTCCCGAGGTTGAAGAAGACATCGAGGGCGGTGTTGCGGCACGTCCGGGGCCTCGTGGCTCGTTGAGGAGGTAGAGGGAGGACCGGCGGAGCTTCCTGGGGCGTCGGTGAGCCGTGGGGTGGCCGGTAGCCACGGTGGCTCTCGTCGGTGGCGGCGGCTCCGTTTGGGTGAGGAGAACAGAGGAGGGGGAGAGTGTTCAGGGAAGAGAGAGGGAGCAGCGAGGGAGGAAGAGGAGCGAGGGGACACGAGGCGTCGTCGTGGCGTCGCTAGGGAGACCGGGGGAAGCAGGAGGTGGCCGAGCAGGGTGGAGGTGGCGCGCGCGGCGGCATCGCGGTGTCCGTCCTCCTGGCAGGGAGGAAGACGACAGGGGAGGGAGTGGAGATGGGCTGGGCCGGCTGGGCCATTGGGGGAGCTGGGCCAGGTAAGTGGCGCCAGGTGGGTGGCCCAGGTGGCCTTCTCTCCCTTTCTAATTATTTCTGTTCTGTTTTATTTTTTCCTTCTGTTTTGTTTTATTTAATTTATCTTGCCACTGTTTTGAATTTAAAATAATTCAAACAATGCCAAAAACTCCTCTGAATATTTTATATTGCTAGATGGACTTTTCCAAAAGCTTATAAAATATTTCAGGGGGTATTTGAAATTATATTCTAATTATATGAATATAATTCAAATTCAAATAGCTAATGAATTAAATCCAAAGTCCCAAAAATAATTCCTTAAAAATGTTCAATATTTTGGTTGGGACCAGAACCCTTACCAAAAATTATCAAACATTTAAGAAGAGCATTTTGGAGCAATGAATGAGATTTCTAGGGTTTTTGCCCCTCTTTTATTTAAGTTTTTGAGGCTTCCAAAATTCCTCAGTTCAAGTTTCGAAAATATAGACATGATGCACACATGAAGCTAGCCTAGAGCACTACCAGTAGCTAGGGATGTGACATGTAGCGTGCCTGAAAGAGAGAAACAACGTAAATTAGTAATTAAAGGGCTCAAGCTAGCATGATGAATGAATTGCATGAATCATGAAGCAAACCACATACCCAGTTCCGCCCGAACTGATATAAGTTGGAGCTGCCTTGATGGTGTGGCACACCTTCCATTTGGGCACGTTTGTCCTTGGCTGAGTTGTGGACGACTAGCCATTATTTTGAGCAGCACTCATTGACCAACACCTCCCAACAATCCATCCGATCCGCACACCATCTCGGACGCGCCTAAGTTAGCAAATACAAACTTGAGCGCTACGGCTATTAATTAATAAATGAAGGAACTAAGTACAAGGCCTTAAGAATCACCTTCATGTATTGCTCCTTACTCAGGAACTTCTCGTGGCACACCGGCTTGGGCTTCTTGATACCACGCAAGGCGTGGTAGTCTCGAACAGCCTGCACCCAAGCCTCGTGCCATAAGTTTTGTAGTAGGCTCTTGCAGACGTTCTCGATAACATTTGCCGCCTCCTCCTCGTATCCCTCCTCACACCTGTAGAATGTCTGCAATCAAATGAGACAATATTGATTAGTACAATTAATAACTAGCTAGTTGAAGATTTTTAATTGTCTAAAGGAGAAATTACGCAGAACTTTTTGATCACCACGTCTGCCCTCGTGTCGCACAAGACACCATCGGTAATCTCACCCGGCGGGGCCGAGGCAGCCAAGTAGTGCTCCTAGCTCAATACAAGCTCTTGAAGCCGACCCTCACCAGGCAACGTGACAAACCCCGGGAAGTTTTGCCGGCAAAGCACTCCAAGGACGGAGTTGGGCCGGAGGACCTTCTCATGGTGGTCCTAACCCCTGCAGCATGACAAGGCCAACGCATTAGATATTTGAAGAAACATGAATGCAAAAGGTACAAAAATATTAAATGCACTTACCTCTCCCCATCAGGGAAAATCAACCACCTCTGCTCGCGGGTCGCCGACACGGACGTGAGTCGTGTACAACCACGCTGGTAGATGGTGCCCCCCTCCTCCTCAATATCAGTCGGCTCCCCGCCATCATCAGCATGGCCACTCGGCCCCTTAGGCTGATCTGGCCAGGTACCCCATCCAGACGTGTGCTCATCCGGGGTCTCATGGGCCCAACTATCGTGGGCCGAAGGCCAGTGGACCCAAGGCTCGTGCACCGGAGTCCATGTAGCCTCCTCCTTGGACGAGTCCACCCTAGCAATCACGTGCTCGGGTGAAACAGCTGGGGGTGGCGGCGAGGAAGGCACCCTAGCAGTCACGTGCTTGGGTGAAACAGCTGGGGGTGGCGGCGAGGAAGGCACCCTAGCAGTCACCCTGCCTCCTCTCCCGCGACCACGTGCTCCAGCTCCTCTCTTCTTCCCTCCCTTTCCTCGTCCCAGCTGGGCACCGCGGTTGACGAAGAAGGGCCCGGTGGTGTCGCCATACTGTCCAGCAACGCTCGTTGGATTTGTTCGGGTGGAATGGAAGACCTCCCACCACGCGCCGACGAAGAAGGTGTCAGGACCCCGTTTCTAAGTCACACCAATCTAGCCTTTAACACCTCATATCACTTTGCGGCCTCACGCACGGTATTCCCACGGGTGTCGCCTTACCATGGCCTGGGACCGTTTGCACCTTTTGGCTCACGTATATGATAGTGTCGCTAGCATCCATATGACAGAGAACCTGGGCCGACATGGCTAGTCGTGAACCCAAAACGGCACCAACCTATGGGGACAGGCATACATGAATCACATCGAGCATGTCGGTCAGCAGCGTGTGATTCCAGGCTGTAGCACTGGGCTAACAGGACTCCGGGAACCCGGGCTGTAGCAGGTTAGGCAGGACTCCGAATGTCACCACGTGACATTTTCCCGAAGGGACAGACACAGGAACGAAGTGAAACACATGCCGGCCAGTCAAGTGTCCTGAGCAGTAGTGCTGGGCTAGCAGGACTCCAGTGAACCGGGCTGTAGCGGACTACTATGGCTCATGGAAGCACTAGACTACATTTCCCCACAAGAGAGGCTGCCAAGGATAAACAACTAGATTATCGGATCCCACACATACCAAGCATTTCAATCATACACACAATATGCTCGATATGTGTAAATACAACATGGCATCACAACATAACTCTACGACTCAAGTATTTATTCATTAGGCTCCAAGGAGCGAGATATTACAAACATGGGTCTTGTCGGTGTCAAAACCTGCGGATCTCGGGTAGGGGGTCCCGAACTGTGCATCTAGGTCGGATGGTAACAGGAGGCAGGGGACACGATGTTTTACCCAGGTTCGGGCCCTCTTGATGGAGGTAAAACCCTACGTCCTGCTTGATTAATATTGATGATATGGGTAGTACAAGAGTAGATCTACCATGAGATCAGAGAGGCTAAACCCTAGAAGCTACACTATGGTATGATTGTTCTTCATCCTACGGACTAAAACTCTCCTGTTTATATAGACACCGGAGAGGGCTAGGGTTACACAGAGTCGGTTACAATGGTAGGAGATCTACATATCCGTATCTCCAAGCTTGCCTTCCACGCCAAGGAAAGTCCCTTGCGGACACGGGATGAAGTCTTCAATCCTGTATCTTCATAGTCCAGGAGTCCGGCCGAAGGTATAGTCCGGCTATCCGGACACCCCCTAATCCAGGACTCCCTCAATAGCCCCTGAACCAGGCTTCAATGACGGCGAGTCCGGCGCGCAGATTGTCTTCGCCATTGCAAGGTGGGTTCCTCCTCCAAGTAATTCATCGAAGATTTTGAACACAAAGGTAGTGTCCGGCTCTGCCAAAATAAGTTTCCACATATTGCCATAGAGAGAATAATATTTACACAAATCTAATCTGCTGACGTATTCCGTAGCGTGAGATCACACCACAGCCAAGTCTTTATTCGAATCGTTTTACTGTCCCACCTCAGCACGTTTAGCGAGGCGGTTTCCTTGGCACGTCTTGTTAAAGCAGAGATCGTGTCCCCTTATTCCGGGATTCTCATCAATACGGGTGTGGGTAACCCAACCGTGCCATTGACTGTGGCGCTTGGGAGATAAGCGAGTTTTACCAGGCTGGTGGGGGCGCATAGTCGCGTCTGCCCATATAAGGGGATAAGGATCCACCTTTTCATCCCGCCTTCTTCCTCCTTTGCCTATCCATTTCCGCGCACTCGAGCTCCAGCACCCAAGTCCGCACACCCCACCTCAACCTTCTCCAGCCATGTCCGGAGCGGGAGGCAAGTGGATGGTCTCCTCCGTCACGGAGGGACACATCAAAAAACTGAGGAAGGCCGGATACTTGTCTAACAACATTGCGCACCGGCTTCCCGAAGAGGGGCAGCTCATCCCCACCCCTAGGCCCCATGAGAGGGTGGTGTTCCTCCCACATTTCCTCCGTGGACTGGGCTTCCCTCTCCACCCATTTGTCCGAGGGCTCATGTTCTACTATGGCCTGGATTTCCACGATCTGGCCCCGAACTTTGTCCTTAATATCTCGGCGTTTATCGTCATGTCTGAGGCTTTCTTCTGCATCCGCCCCCATTTCGGCCTATGGCTCAAGACTTTCAATGTCAAGCCGAAGGTGGTGCGCGGCACTCAGGCGGATTGCGGAGGCGCCATGGTGGGCAAGATTCCCCACGTCCTATGTCCTGAGGGCTCCTTCGTGGAGTCCCTAAAGGGGTGGCAATGGGGGTGGTTTTACATCACCGAGCCGCGTGACCCTGTATAGGTCACAGACCCCAAGTTCCGATCCGGACCCCCTACGCGGCTCACCTCCTGGAAAGAGACGGGCCTATCATGGGGTAAAGAAGGAGAGCTGACCGGACTCTAAACATGCGTCCAAACCCTGGTGGACAAGAAGCTCAAACTTGTCAACGTAGTCCAGGTTATGCTCATCCACCGGATCCTCCCATGTCAACAACGGGCTTTCAACCTTTGGGAGTTTGACCTGGCGCAGCACCGAACTCTAAGCAGGCTCTTCGACACAACATATGAAGATGCCTGGAAGGTGCTTTTCAAGGGCGTCGAGGCCCCCGCATCCGCTACCGAGGATCACGGATTCAGCATGCAGCGTTGCGCTTGTGCGGTAAGCTGTTTTTACCTTTTATAGGGTATTAGTTTTTCATAGTTTGATTCCATGCGGGATCGTAAGCTCCCTTAGCTTTGACAGGATTGGCAGGAGACGTCCGGACAGATCAACTGTCCAGCTCCTTTGCCTGAAGGCCCAGCGGACGCTCGCTTGGCGAAGCTGCTGGTTCCGGCACCCTATGTGGTGCCGGAGAAGAAGGCCAAGAAGAAGCCCACGGGGACTCGAAAGAGTGCCCGGCGCCTGGGGGTGTTGGATTCATCATCCGATGAGTCCAAGACACACTCCTCCCGTAAAGACGATGAGGAGGAAGAAGAGACCTCTCCCCCTCCAGTAGGGGGAGAGAAGAAAAGGAAGGCCGCCCCAACTGGGGAGGCCGAAGGGTCCAAGAAGGGGAAAAGCCTTCCTCCAGACGGCTCCACCAACACCGACGACAGCGAAGAGGAGTGGCCGCACAGGGCCAAGCCCCTGGCGAGATCGTAAGTGCCCGGATACCTGAGTGATTCATAGTATTCTTCCATTGCACAACTTTTCCATATGTCGAACATGTTTATGCAGTCCACCCAAAGACCGGCTCGATGTGTCGTCGAGCGGTTCCCTGGATTCCTTGGATGTGAATTCGCTTCCGACGGCTACCTCCCCCCATTCTACAGACGACGCCGAGGTGCTGTCCCAACAGGTTCCAAGGCAGGAGGAGGTGGTCCTGGAGGCGCCGCAAGGCGACCTCCCGGACTCCAGGCGCAAAGTGGATAAAACCCCCAAGGGATCCGAGTCCGGCCTTGAGCCGGACACCGCGCCGGAACCTTCAATGGTTCCGGACTCCAGTAGGTGGCCTCCTTCCAAGAGGAGCGAGCCTACCGAGCCGGTGACCTCCATCCAACCGGAGGCACTGGACAATTTGCTGGAGACGCTTAACGGCGCCTCCATCGACGAGGAGCACCACACTATTATGAGTGCGGTGATCCAGAAGGTTCAGTCCGCCAAGAGCGGACTGACTGAAACCTGTGCCAGCCTTCTAACAGGCTTTGAGGTAGGTAAACAATATGTAAAAATATTACCGCGTAGACAGTAGCCCCTGATGCTCTGTTCGGCGTTCGAAAAGAAAAGCCGAATAGAGGATCTAATAACATTCGCAGGAGTCTAACATAATCAAGTCAATATGCGTATGCAGGCGTCGCTGCTGGCCTCGGCCGCACTGACTGCGGAGGTGGATACGCTGAAGCAAAACCTCGCGCGGTCCGAGAACGAGCTCGGCCATGCCAAGAGGCAACTCAAGGAGAAGGAAGGTAAGTAATACCTTGCGCAATTATATAGAGAAGATGTGGTTGCAAAAAAAGACAGGATCAACGTGCTATTATAGGGGCCACGACCGAGGTGGCAACCCTTAAGCAAGCGCTGTCCGAGGCCGAAAACAGGGTGGCCGCGGAGCGCATGGAGAGAGAGAGAAGCAGGAGGCGCGGGTGGAGGAGGTGCAGAAAGAGCTCCAGGCTCTCGTGAAAAAACACGAGAGTTTGGAGCTTGACTCAAAGACGCAAGCGTCCGAGCTTGCGGCATCCCTCAAAAGCATGATGTCTACAAAGGCTGAAGACCAGAAAGCCCTCAAAGAAATTGACACGATGAAGAAGATAGCGGTGGGTAAGGCATTCATTATGCAAAGTAAGCATGTGAAAGTGAATTACTTATTACTTACCCGAGTCCGGAGCTCTCTAGGAGCGTTCGCGGATTTGCCCCGCAGTGCGTCGGATGCCACCACCTACTACCGAGCCGAAGAGGGGAGCTCGACGGAGAAGGTGTTCTGGTCTCAGTATGCTGAGGCCGGACACCTGGTGCCTTTGAGCGACCAGCTGAAGCAAATGGTCGAGCTCCACAAGGTTGCCGAACAGGCCATAAAGGGCCTCATAGATCGGCTATGGCCTAGAGAGGCTTTGCCTGGGAGCTACTTCAGGCTGGTGAGGCGGCTGGTGGATGCCTGTCCACGGCTTGAATTAATCAAGCGCTCCGTCTGCATCAAAGGTGCCCGTAGGGCGCTTGCCCGTGCTAAAGTGCACTGGGGCAAGATGGATGCGGAGAAGCTGGTGAAGGACGGGCCGCCGCCGGGCAAGGAGCACCGCGTCCCGGAAGCGTATTATGAGGGCGTCCTGAAGGGTTCCCACCTTATAGAGGATGAATGCCCCAAAGATGCAATTTTTGAGTAAACTCGCATTTGTGATCCTGTACGCTGAAAACTTGTTCATATGCGCTAAGCAACGCTTTTGAATTTAAAATATTACCTTATGTGCGGCTGTTTATCAAATTTGAGAGATGGCGAGTCGTTGGCTTATGCCCCCATGTTACGAGTGTTGGGGTGTTCGGGATAAACATGAGCGCTCTTTTTCCCATTCTTGGGTCCTTCGAGGGAGGCGCTCAACACAACGAACAAGGCAATCGGACTATAATGCTTGAACACTCTCACTTAGCCATAGAATTCTATAATTTTAAATTTCGGCAAAGTCCCTAGTGTTTGGAAGACCGAGTTCGAGGCGCTATCCACGCCTAGGCCGGACAAAGCCAACTCCTCGCTCTAAGCGGCATAAGTCTTTAGGGACTCGAAAACCTCTCGAATAGCGACCAGCTCTCGCCTCATCATGACAGTCAGTTTCCGCTTTCTCTACTGAGGTGCTTAGGCCAGCTCAACTGGGTCACAATCGCAGTAGTTCTCCTAGTGCTACCTTAACTGATATAACGGAACGTAAGGTAACAAAACATAGGAGCCGGGCAAACCCAACATTTGACCCAAGACATGATTCGGAGCCGATGCATATAATGATATAAGTTCGGGGTGCTGCACTTGTGAAAGTGTTCGGACTTCTCACGCCGTATTATGGGGTACTTGAGCCCCTGGCGTATTGGCCGTACCAAAGTGTACGGGTGCAACATGTCATTAATGAACATATATTCATAAAAAAGGGTAATGCAATAATAGACGAAAGCTATGCATTGTTTATTTTAAAAAGCTGCGATCAAAGCAGAACGATACAAATAGTGTGATAAGCAAAAGATGGGACTATCACATATGTCCTTTCCAGGGGCGAGCTACGGAATGTTATGCAAAACAGGTATACTGCTCGTTATAGAGACCACCTTAGAGTTCCGTAGTGCGGCGTAGCTTTCTGCTTCCCTGGTTGTATCGTTTGTGTGGCAATTGTACTGTCAGACAAGCCTTCCGAAGAATGGAGTCCTGAAAATAAGAGAAAATTAAGAAATTGGCAGCCCCTAGTGCGGTTTAAGACGCGTTTCGGGCGTGCCGTGATGGTGCCCCTCCCCCTATGCCCATGGTATTTCCAGAGCGTAGTTATGTACGCGCAGCACTGGTTTCGCAAGTTCGCGAGGGCTGGGGTTCGGGCCGCATTGCTACGCTTGCTCTGAACATGCCAGACGGTCTTGGTGTAGGTTACTCCGGGCGCGCTTGATGGTGTTCGGACGTTTAATGGCCGGACTAGAGAATTGCCTTGAGAGGCTGCTTTGTACTTTCGCTGCGATAGCTGCCGTATGCTCATCCGTTCGGAGAGAGCGTTCGGTGTTTCCATTGACCGTGATGACGCCTTGAGGGCCTGGCATCTTGAGCTTGAGGTATGCGTAGTGCGCCACCGCACTGAACTTGGCAAATGCGGTTCGCCCGACCAGTGCGTGATAGCCATTGCAGAACGGGACTATGTCGAAGATTAACTCCTCGCTTCGGAAATTATCCGGAGATCCGAAGACCACTTCATGTGTAACTGAGCCTGTACAGTTGGCTTCTACACCTGGTATGCCGCCTTTAAAGGTCGTTCTGGTGGGTTTAATCCTCGAGGGATCGATGCCCATTTTCCGCACTGTATCTTGATAAAGCAGGTTCAGGCTACTGCCGCCGTCCATAAGGACTCTAGTGAGGTGAAATCCGTCAATAATTGGGTCTAGAACCAATGCGGCGAATCCGCCATGACGGATGCTAGTGGGGTGGTCCCTTCGATCAAAAGTGATCGGGCAGGAAGACCACGGGTTGAACTTTGGGGCGACTGGCTCCATCGCGTATACGTCCCTTAGCACACGCTTCCGCTCCCTCTTGGGGACGTGGGTTGCATATATCATGTTCACCGTCCGCACTTGTGGGGGGGCGACTGGCTCCATCGCGTATACGTCCCTTAGCACACGCTTCCGCTCCCTCTTGGGGACGTGGGTTGCGTATATCATGTTCACCGTCCGCACTTGTGGGGGAAAACCTTTCTGTCCACTGTTGTTCGGCGGCCGGGGCTCCTCCTCGTCATCGCTATGCAGCCCCTTGTCTCTGCTTTCGGCATTTAACTTGCCTGCCTGCTTGAACACCCAACAATCCATGTTGGTGTGACTGGATAGTTTTTCGGGGGTGCCATGTATCTGGCATGAGCGGTCGAGTATTCGGTCCAAACTGGACGGGCCCGGAGTATTTCTTTTGAATGGCTTTTTCCGCTGACCGGGTTTAGAGCCTCTGAATCCGGCATTAACTGTCGTATCCTCAACATTGTCGCTGTTAATGTGGCGCTTTTGCTTGTTGCGACGCGACCTGCCACTGCTGTCCTTGGTATCCTAATTACCAGGGCTCTTGGTCATGTTATTGCTGCGAGCTAGCCAGCTGTCTTCTCCCGCGCAAAAGGGGGTCATAAGTGGTGTGACGGCTGCCATAGATTTCGGCTTTTCTTGTCCCAGGTGCCGTGCAAGCCACTCGTCGCGGATGTTATGCTTGAAGGCTGCTAGGGCCTCTGCGTCCGGACAGTCAACGATTTGATTTTTCTTGGTTAGGAACCATGTCCAGAATTGTCTGGCCGATTCTTCTGGCTGCTGAATTATGTGGCTTAGGTCATCGGCGTCTGGTGGTCACACATAAGTGCCCAGGAAATTGTCGAGGAATGCGGCTTCCAGGTCCTCCCAACAACTAATTGATTCTGCTGGCAAGCTGTTAAGCCAATGCCGAGCTGGTCCTTTAAGCTTGAGTGGGAGGTATTTGATGGCGTGTAAGTCATCACCGCGGGCCATGTGGATATGAAGGAGATAGTCCTCGATCCATACCGCAGGATCTGTTGTGCCATCATATGATTCGATGTTTACGGGTTTGAAACCCTCAGGGATTTGATGATCCATTACTTCATCTGTGAAGCATAGTGGGTGTGCGGCGCCTCTGTACTGGGTTATATCACGACGCAGCTCAAACGAGCTTTGTCTACTGTGTTCGGCCCGGGCGGATTTACTATATCCGGCGTGATGAGTACCGTCTCGTGTCGTGGGGTGCCCACATGATCCGTAGATCGATCTTGTTTGCCTTGCCTTGTCCTCCAATGTGTCTCGTAGGTCTGGCGCATTTTCCCATGCCTTGGTAGTTTTTGAGCGGCGTCGGGGTGCGACTTGAGTGGAGGGCCGAGAGGCCTCTCTGTGCGGCCACTGGGTGGCCGGTCGGCCGCATCATGCGCTGGTAATGTAGGTTTAAGTGCTTCCTCCTCTAATTGGGGTAGCAACCTGCGCTTTGTGTAGCTCTTGGAGGGGCGTTCGAGTTCATACTCTTCGGCCGCAAGGACTTCAGTCCATCTGTTGGCTAGCAAATCTTGATCAGCTCTAAGCTGCTGCTGTTTTTTCTTGAGGCTGCTCATCGTGGCCATAAGCCTGCGTTTGAAACGCTCTTGTTCGACGAGATCCTCCGGCACGACAAATTCGTCATCGTCGAGGCTTGCCTCGTCTTCGGAGGGAGGCATATAATTATCGTCCTCGACCTCTCTGTCTGCCGCTCTCTCATGAGGGCTGGCTTCTCTATCCTCCTGTGCTGAATCTTGCTGGAGGTGGTTGTCTTCAGCACTGTCGGGGGTGTTATTATCCCCCGTGCCGGAATCACCATTTTTGTTTTGGCGGGATTTAGAGCGGCGCCGCTGACCCCGGCGCTTAGGCTGCTTCTTGGAGGGGTCATCCTCCGCTGTTCCATCGCCATTGCCGTCTTTTGGGGTGTCCACCATGTATATATCATACGATGAGGTGGCTTTCCAGTGCCCTATAGGCGCTGGTTCTTGATTGTCTCCTGCATCGGCGTCCATACCGTCGATGTCTTTGGAGTCGAAGTCGAGCATGTCGATTAAATCATCGATAGTGGCTACAAAGTGGGTGGTGGGTGGCTTTGAATTTCTTCATCATCCGCATCCAAACCTTGCTGACCATAGTCCGGCCAGGGCTCTCCTGACAAAGAGAGAGACTTTAGTGAATTCAGAATATCGCCGAAGGGCGAGTGCTGAAATATGTCCGCGGCGGTGAACTCCATGATCGGCACCCAATCGGGTTCGATCGGTCGGGGCACAGAGGGCTCGGAGTCCGGCTCCTTAGAGTCACGGGCTTCGCAGAGAATAGGGCTGGTGTTCGGCTCGATCGCCATAGAGATTACAGCCCCCGAGGCGGTGTCTAACCACCCATCCTCGGTTGGTGTGATCGGCTCCGAGCTAGGGGTCGGAGCGGACACATGTGCGGCCTCCAGGGCACTGTTTGGTGGCAGAGCTAAATCATGCCCATCGTGACAGTGCGGCGCGCTCGACTATGGCTCGAATCCATTGAAGATCAAGTCTCCACGGATGTCGGACGTGTAATTCAAACTTCCAAATCTGACCTGATGGCCAGGGGCGTAGATTTCGATCTGCTCCTTATGACCAAGCGAATTGGCCCGCAGTGCAAAGCCGCCGAACACAAAGATCTGTCCGGGGAGAAAAGTCTCACCTTGGATCGCATTGCTGTTGATGATCAGAGAAGCCATTGGGCCTAAAAGCGACGACACAGAGGAACTCTCAATGAAAGCACCAATGTCGGTGTCAAAACCGGCGGATCTCGGGTAGGGGGTCCCGAACTGTGTGTCTAGGTCGGATGGTAACAGGAGGCAGGGGACACGATGTTTTACCCAGGTTCGGGCCCTCTTGATGGAGGTAAAACCCTACGTCCTTCTTGATTAATATTGATGATATGGGCAATACAAGAGTAGATCTACCACGAGATCAGAGAGGCTAAACCCTAGAAGCTAGCCTATGGTATGATTGTTTTTCGTCCTACGGACTAAAACTCTCCGGTTTATATAGACACCGGAGAGGGCTAGGGTTACACAGAGTCGGTTACAATGGTAGGAGATCTACATATCTATATCGCCAAGCTTGCCTTCCATGCCAAGGAAAGTCCCTTCTGGACACGGGACGAAGTCTTCAATCTTGTATCTTCATAGTCCAGGAGTCCGGCCGAAGGTATAGTCCGGCTATCCGGACACCCCCTAATCCAGGACTCCCTCGGGTCTCATGACCCAACATTCAGAGCATACAAGTCAAAGCACATGCAGAAGCTTAACTTGTCTGAGTACAGACAACTACAAATGAAGAAGGCTGAGAAGCCTGACTACCTACAAGACCCTCCCAAGGGTACAAGATCGTAGCTGAGGTAACAAGCTAAACGTCGAAGTCCACGTGGAACTACTAGCAAGACTGAAGTCTCTCTGCAAAACATAAAATAAGCAAACGTGAGTACAAATGTACCCAGCAAGACTTCCATCAGAACTAACTACATACGCATCGGTATCAACAAAGGGGGTGGTGGAGTTTAACTGCAGCAAGCCAACTTTGACTCGGTGGCTAACCTGAACTAAGACTGCAAGTAACTCTTTTGAGGTGGCGCACACGAGTCCACATATTCACCATACCAATACACCACTATGGATCCGCTCCCGTCTCCTTGCGAGAACGCCATCCATAGCACTCACGCTTATATTGTGAGTTTTAGAGTATCCACTTTCACTTGTCTATGAACTATGCAAGGGGTCCAAGTTTCCATATCCGAGGAATCCGGCTATTCGAATAGATAATGATAACCCTGCAGGGGTGTACTTCTTCACACACGCTCTCGCTAGTTATCGCCCTGTACACGTCATGTACCTCGGCAACCTTCAAGTGGAAGCCGGGCGAGGGAGTCGGCCACGACCTGACTAACCAACAAGTCTCTGGTCCAGGTTTATCGCCTATTCGGGTTCCATCCGCAAGGCGATCCGGCCAGGGTGTCACTCACGGCCCCAAACGATGTGAGCAGGGTTCCCAAGCCCACCATCCGGGTGCCACTTGGTACACCGTGCCACCGTGCCTAGTCTGTCCCAAGCCCACCTGTACCGGGTGCCACTTGGTAGACTACTAACACTACCTACAAGCACCAGAAACTAGTTGCAACTCCTATACAAAGATCGAGTTGATCAATAAGTCCAGAGGGGTCGAGTTACTGGAACCCAATGTGTGGTAGTAACTGTTCATGGATCACAAACATAGAACTCAGTTCCTAAGGACGGCTGCAATGAGACAACCCACCATGTACTCCTACATGGCCTGTCACCGCTACCTTTACCAAATCGTATTCACACACTTAGCTCACACATAGTAGGACATGTTCATCACCATTCCAATTCATTCCCGATGAATTAGACCTGACTCAACTCTAAGCAATAGCAGGCATGACAAACAAGCATGAATGAGTAGGCACACTAGGGCTCAAACAATTCGTACTCATGCTAGTGGGTTTCATCTAATTACTATGGCAATGACAGGTCATGCAGACGAAAGGGGTTCAGCTACCGCAGCATGTAATAGTTGAAACGTTGTTATCCTAATGCAGTAAAAGAGAGCAGGAGCGAGAGAGTGGGATTGTATCGGAATGACCAAGGGGGTTTTGCTTGCCTGGCACTTCTGAAGATAGTATAGTTCTTCATCGGTGTCATCGATCTCATCATCGGAACATCGTCTACTGAGAGGGGACAAACACCGGCAATAGAGAAGGAGAGCACAATCAATGCAATGCAGCAACATGATGTATGATCATGACAAGTCAACATGCTGTTGATTGAGCTAATGCAACTAGCAACAAGTTAAATGGAGTTGGTTTGAACACTAGGTTCAAATTCAAACTCCACATAAGTTGTTCTAACATGCATGAAAATGGTACAGATGGATAGATTGGATTTTTCTGATCATTTTTCATATATAAATCCTTTCATTTGGAGTTACGGTTTAATTTCTATGATTTTTCAAAGTTTTGATATTTTCTGAAATTTCCTGGATTATTTTTAATCCAGAAAATTATTAACTGCGTTAGCAATGTGCAAGCATGACATCAGCGAGTCAACTGAGGCTGACCAGGTCAAACCTGACCAGTGGGTCCCAGTGGTCAGCGACTCAATGACTAATCTAAATTAAAATTAAGCTAAACTAATTAGTAAGGGGGGTTGGCCCCACAGGTGAGTGTCTCATCTTCTTAATAGGGTAATTAGCACTAATATTTTGCCTAACCTAAATTTAAACTGGGGCGGGGCCCACGTGTCAGTGAGACAGAGTTAACAGGGGTTATTTAACTTAACCCGTGTCTTTAACAGCAGGGTCCCACAAGTCAGTGACGTGTGGTTAACTAAACAATGATTAGGCCCTAATATAATAACTGCCACATCATCACCACCGGAGTTTAGCCGGCAGCGACCATTCTGCGCGGCGGAGGGTGTCGGATTTTGTCGTTCGGTGACCAAACAAGCGGCGGAGAGGCTCTACGCATAGCTGGCGTTCTTCCGCATCCAACGGGGCTGAAGTCGGCGGCTGGGGTGGCTGGAAACGGCGGCGGCGACCTCAACAGCGGCGGTCGGAGCTCGACTTAGCGCGGGCGAGGTGCTACGCTTGGCTGACGAGCGAGCTAAGCAGCGGGGCGGACTCCTAGGAGCTCTAGGAGCACACTAGTGCCACTGGACCAAGCGGAGATGCTCAGGAGCGAGGACCTCATCGGTCATGGCGGACGGCGGCGCTCGGGACACGCGGGGCGGTGGCTAGCGCGCAAATTATGGCATGGGGGTGAGGGTAAAGACGGAGGAGCTCACTGGGATCCGTAGGGATGGTTAGCGGGCTCAGGGATGCGTCGGAGACGGCGGATCGACGACGGCGGTGGTCGGAGCCCGAGGTGGAAGACAACGGCGATAGCGACGTTGTAGGGCGCCCGAGGATGCGTGGCTCGTCTGGGGCGACGAGGCGTCGGCGCGTGGGGGCGGCGACGGGCGGCGGGGGCGGCGGCAGGCGGCGGGGAGGAGAGAGGGAGAGAAACAGAGAGAAGGGGAGGGGTGGGGCTCGGCTGTTAGTTAGGAAGAATCTTTGCCGTCCTCCCACCGTTTGTCGTCCGCTTTGTTTCCTCTTTGTCGTGTGCTAGCAAACGACAAAGATGGGGGCCGTTAAGTTTACCCCAATTAACTCGTTTAGTGGGGCCAGCTCTCTCTTTGCTGTCAGCCAGCGGACGGCAAAGAACAGGGTGATGGCCAAGACCTTCTTTGTCATCTGCCAGTTCTTTGCCGTCCGTTTTCCTTAAGCTGACGGAAAAGACCTTCTTTGCCGTCCGCCAGCAGACGGCAAAGAACTGGCATACGGCAAATAAGCTAATTCCAGTAGTGTTAAGGTAAACCTAACCATAGCATGAAACATATGGATACAAATCAGCCCCTTACGAAGCAACTCATAAACTAGGGCTTAAGCTTCTGTCACTCTAGCAACCCATCATCTACTTATTACTTCCCAATGCCTTCCCCTAGGCACAAACAATGGTTAAGTGTCATGTAGTCGATGTTCACATGAAACCACTAGAAAAGAGACAACATACATCTCATCAAAATATCGAACGAATACCAAATTCACATGACTACTTATAGCAAGACTTCTCCCATGTCCTCAGGAACAAAGGTAACTACTCACAAATTATATTCATGTTCATAATCAGAGGGGTATTAATATGCATATTCCACCGAATAAACCAACTAGCATCAACTACAAGGAGTAATCAACACTACTAGCAACCCACAGGTACCAATATGTGGCTTTGGGACAAAGATTGGATACAAGAGATGAACTAGGGTTTGAGATGAGATGGTGCCGGTGAAGATGTTGATGGAGATTGACCCCCTCCCGATGAGAGGACTGATGGTGATGATTTCCCCCTCCCGGAGGGAACTTTCCCCGGTAGAACAGCTCCGCCGGAGCCCTAGATTGGTTCCGCCAAGGTTCCGCCTCGTGGCGGCGGAGTTTCATCCCGTGAGATAGCTTATGATTTTTTCCTCGATGATAGACATCATATAGTAGAAGATGGGCATCAGAGGGCTACCAGGGGGCCCACAAGGCAGGGGGTGCGCCCAGGGGGTAGGGTGCGACCCCCACCCTCGTGGACGGTGGGTGGCCCCCCTCTGGTACTTTCTTCGCCCAATATTTTTTATATATTCTGAAAATAATTCCTGTGGAGTTTCAGGACTTTTGGAGTTGTGTAGAATAGGTCTCTAATATTTGCTCCTTTTTTAGCCCAGAATTCCAGCTGCCGGCATTCTCCCTCTTCATGTAAACCTTACAAAATTAGAGAGAATAGGCATAAGTATTGTGACATAATGTGTAATAACAGCCCATAATGCAATAAATATCAATATAAAAGCATGATGCAAAATGGACGTATAAATATGCTTGAGTATTGAATCTTCATGTCAAAACTAGACTATTGCTTTGAACCATATAAAAGTCCAACCGTCCATCCTACAAAAGAAAAGAATATGTGATGAACATGTTAGGCAGCATTCAACATAAAAAATTCAACTATCATTTACCTAGTCGAGGACGAGCAGGAATTTAGCTTGGGGATGTTGATACGTATCCAACGTATCTATAATTTTTTATTGTTCCATGCTATTATATTATCATTCTTGGATGTTTTACAATCATTTTATAGAAACTTTATATCATTTTTTGGGACTAACCTTGACATAGTGCCCAGTGCCAGTTGTTGTTTTTTTCTTGTTTTTTACTTCGTAGAAAATCAATACCAAACGGAGTCCAAATGAATCAAAACTTTTTGGAGAATTTTTTTGAACAGAAGACATCAAGTGGGCCAAAAGATGTACTAGAGGGGAGCCCCGAGAGGGGCATGAACCACCAGGGCGGGCCTGGAGGCCAATGCACGCCCAGATGGTTTGTGCCCACCTCGGTGGCCTCCCGCACCGCCTCTTCGCCCTATAAATCCCCAAATATTCCAGAAACCCAAGGGGATTTGACGAAACACAACTCCAGCCACCGCAAGTTCTAGAACCATGATTTCCAATCCAGACACCATAACGGAGAGGTTCATCATCCTCACTAGTGCCTCTCTGATGATGCGTAGATAGTTCACCATAGACCTACGGGTCCGTAGGCAGTAGCAAGATGGCTTCCTCTCTCTCTTTTGATTCTCAATAGAATGGTCTCTTGGAGATCTATTTGATGTAACTCTTTTTGCGGTGTGTGGCTAGACCGCACACTTATGAGGTACACATCCTTAGATGTATATGCCATAATACCTGGGGGCTTCTTTTACAGAAGCTTATTATCATTTTCTGAGCATAAGCTCACCACATATGTGTCCTTTTATCATATATACCCTTTGTTTGCCATTATATGCACCTTTATAACTTAAGTTTTTGCCAAGCTGGGTTGCCTGGCTCCTGTGCTTATGCCCTACGTTACTGTTTGTTCGGCTAGGGCATAAAGGGAGCACCTCTGTGATTGTTACAGTCGGGTCATCTAGACTTGTACCTTAGACTGGGTGAAGCTGAAAGCTAGCGTTCTTAAGGGAATAATAGGTCGGCGGACTAAAGATGTTTTACCTTTGTTGCACCACGAACCCCCAGATATTATGTATACTACGATTTTTTTGAATCACAGTTTGGGCATGCACATAGATATTACCAGATCTGTACAGTGCATACTTTCAAATGCTGGTTAGTGGCTCTGGTAAGCCAATCCCGAGTAGCTCGGATGTATGCATCAGCCGAGCTGAAGGCATTAAACACCTCTTTAGTAAAGCTGGGGTCACGAAGGCGGCCCTCCGTCATTGATGATTCATGGCACTCTCCACTTCAGAGTTCGTCACGGATACATCATCCAAATCCTCTGAAGGAGGACAATCCGGCGTCACTCTGCCCTAGAGGCAGGGTCTGGAACCTGATTGGTGGAGGCGCGACCAGCAGGATCCCCGGACATAGTCTAACGAACACCCACTACAAGAAATATGTCAACTTGTGACCTTCTGTTAGTGACCCTGGAAGAATTGGTCATAGATCTATGACCATTTCAGACCAATTGGTCAAAAGTTGTTCGGGGGGCTCCAAAACCTAAACTATAACAACCATTTTGGTCAGAAAGGTTGTAATTTCCTTACACGAAATGGTCATAAAGCAGATAGCACTGGTCTGCTGCCTTATTTCTAGCTGATCATGACCAATATAGATGGTCATAACCTTGTAAATTGTGGTGGGTTGCTATGACTAGGCGCCACCTCATCAGTTTTGCCTAAGTGTCATGTCCATGTGGCAGTTTTTGCCCTAGGTTGTGAGCAACCTATATTTCTATCATTCCCAAAATTCCCAAAAAAATCTCATGAATTCTTTGGGTCATATCTTCATCAAATATGTAAAAATCCTTCCTTGCCTAGTTCAAAACTAATTCAACAATATTCATTTTCCTATTCTGTTCACGACAGCACTTTATGAAGGAAGTGCTATTTATATATTCTTGATTGCCCTCGGAATTTGTGGGCACTCTTTCCTATCCAAATCATTACCGCATGACAAAATTTAGCTCCACTTGCCTAGCAAATCTTCCTCGGCAAATTTCCAAAGTTTTTGTCCACCTAGAAGCATTGTGAAGGAAGTACCTTTTTTATATATCCAAATGACATGAAATTTATACAGTTTCTTCATATGACCAAATTATCACCCTCCTCCAAATTGCAGCTCAGGCAAATTATCTATGTGAGCCCAGGTTCAATTTATATTTTATGGCCAAATTGGCACGTTGCAAAGCAAGTGTTATCTAGACCCCTCCTATTAACCTCAAACTCTTTGGGCACTCTTCCATACCCAAATCATTGCCACATGATAATATTCAGCTCCATTTTTCTAGTCAATCTTTCTCGGGAAATTTTCAAAGTTTCTACCTCGAGAGAAACTTTGTGAAGTAAGTACTAGCTAGGCTTACCCAAATGATCTGAAAATCTACCAAGGCATAACCATACCTATGTAACTTACCTACACCAAATTTGAGCTCATTTCATTCATCCAATTTCTCTCACTAGTTTTCCCAAGTTTCTGTCCATAAAAGAGCATTGTGAAGGAAGTACCACTTTGGCATGTCCAAATGGTATCAATTTTCTACGGTGCTTTCCAATGCCCAAATAACCATCCTCCACCAAATTTCAGCTCAATCTATTCATTATTTTGAGCCCAGCTTCAACATTCATATTTCTGTCCAGTGTGGTACTTTGCAAAGCAAGTACCACCTAGGATCCTCCTTTTGATCTGAAAATTGCGAAGACATTCTTCTTAGTCGATGATCATCCTCAGCAAAAACTCACGCCCATTGGCCATGTGCATTTCCCGTACCGCTAATCAAACACTTGGCTGCTAATTCATGTTTGAGCATCGATCGGTCTCCTCGTGAGAATCTTATGTTGTAATTTTCTTCCTAGAACCTACCTGGGGAGTACCCAACCCACTAGACATGCCTAGGCTTCCCAGAACACATGGCAACGCCACGGTCACACGGTGACCACGCGTCGGGCATGCGTGTTTACGCGCTCTAGAGTTGGGGGCCTTGGCCACCGCCCAAACCTCGACGTATCGCCATCAAACCATGTATTTATGATTAAATAGGTACTTATGTAACTATAAATGATTTTTGGAAAAAATAAATAGTAAAGTATGAGGCAGCTGTAGTTCAAATTTGACTCGCTTCCTGCTGAATCGGCGGGAATTTGTCTTTTTCACCAGAGGTGGATCAAAACTTTTGACGCCCAACAAATTTGTCAATTGTGCATTAAATATGGCCTAGTATTTTATAAAAATGATTTGGTCCAATTTTGCAACAATTATTTGGGAGGTCCTTCACAAAAAAACCTCCTTTTGGGCACTCGAAAAATGGAAAATGGTTTTTTCGTCCAAAGAAAATGAAAACTTCCATAGGCAACATTGTTTGCCATTCCTATATACACCCTTGTGCACAATATGGGATCATTTGAACAAATTATGCCATGAATGTGGCCATAAGATTGATCATTTGGCTTGCAAGCCATTGATCTCCACACGTGATAGCTCGTTTTTGAGAACACTTTTTTTAAAATAATTGCCGTATTACAAGTTTGTTATTTTTCCTAGGAACTTGGCCACATATAATGACACAATGCGAAGGTTCCCCAATTTTTTTGATTTTTTTTGAATTTTTATGCCCGTTTCAAAATGCGATCAAAACGGTGGGAATGACCGTTCTTAGCTAGTGGTTGAATCTTGGAATTTTTTTGGTGTTTCTATGATTAAATAGATACTTATGTACCTATAAATGATTTTTGGAAAAAATAAAGAGCAAACTACAAGGCAGCTACAGTTCAAATTTGACCCGCTTCCAACTAAATCAGCGGAAATTTGTCTTTTTCATGAGAGGTGGATCAAAACTTTTTACACCCAACCATTTGGTCAATTGTGCATTAAACATGGCCTAGTATTTTATAAAATTGATTTGGACCAATTTGTTCAATTTTTTATGCCCGTTTCAAAATGCGGTTAAAACAGCGGGAATGACCGTTCCTAGCTAGTGGTTGAATCTTGGAATTTTTTTGGTGTTTCTCTGATAAAATAGATACTTATGTACCTAGAAATGATTTTTGGAAAAATTAAAGAGCAAACTATGAGGCAGCTGCAGTTCAAATTTGACCCAGTTCCAACTGAATCGGCGGGAATTTGTCTTTTTCACGAGAGGTGGATCAAAACTTTTTACACCCAACCATTTGGTCAATTGTGCATTAAATATGGCCTAGTATTTTAGAAAAATGATTTGGTTCAATTTTGCAACAATTATTTGGGAGGTCCTTCACAAAAAAACCTCCTTTTGGGCACTCGAAAAATGGAAAATGGCTCTTTTGTGCAATGAAAGTGAAAACTCCCTTAGGCAACATTGTTTGGAATTCTAAGATGCACCCGTGTGCACAATATGAGGTCATTTGAACAAACTATGCCATGAATGTGGCCATAAGATTGATCATTTGGCTTGAAAGCCATGAATCTTCACGCATGACAGCTCATTTCTGAGAACACTTTTTTAAATAAATTTCCGTATTACAAGTTTATTATTTTTCCTGGAAACTTGGTCATATATAATGACACAATGCGAAGGTTTTTCCAATTTTTTGATTTTTTTTGAATTTTTTATGCCCGTTTCAAAATGCGGTCAAAACGGCGGCTTGACCATTTGTATCTGTGTGTGGAATCTTGCAAAACTATTGGCGCATCTCTGATGAAATATATACTTGTGTATCTTAATTTGATTTATGTAAAAAATAACGAGCAAGATATGAAGTAGGTGTAGTTCAAATTTGACCCAGTCCCAGCTGATTCGGAAGGAAGCCATTTAAATGGCCAAAAATAGGTAGAAAGATTGGAAATGCATTAAAGTTGGTGATCATTCATAAAATGTGGTATAATTTGAGTGAAACTTTTAGTGGTGCCATTTTGCAAAATAATATAGGCAGTTGCTTCACATTTTACTATGTTTTAGCACTTAGAAACTATTTCAAATGACAAAAATATCGAACCAATCACGATCTCTCACGCGGATCGCCCCACTCTATGAAACCTGAGCCGTCCACGGCGGATGGATCCAACGTCCACCCACTCACCCACCCACACCACCCACTCTCCCCCGCACACCACTCATCCCCCACACACCACTCGTCCCCTGCACGACTTCCCCTCCTCCCTCTCCTAGATCCATACGCCGCCGCCGCCATCGCCATCCCCTCGCCTTCCCGTAGATCCAAAACCACGGCGACGGTCGTGCGGATCGGAAAGCCATGGCAGTGGACCTCATGGATCCATCTCCCTCACCCCCTCAGCCCCCACGCACCCACGCCCGCCACCCCCAACCCTCTCCCTCCCTCTGTGATCTCGATCGGCCCTGCTCTCCACCGCCCACCTCGACATCGCCGGAGATAGAAGCATCGCCGCCCAGTAACCACGGCTATCTTGCTCGCCGATGAGCACGGCGCTCCATCAATCTGGCCGGATCCGGCGCGCGCGTGGCCTGTCTAGTGTCTCCGGCCACCAGGACGGGACAGCGCCATCGGCTCCCTCGGCTCCGGCGACTGCGACCGCGACCGGCGACTGGCAGCGGGCGTCTCTCCCAGGTAATAGATGAGATCCATCTCCCTCCCACCTTTCCGCGTCAGATCTGTTCATGATATGCACTAGATAGTTATGTCGAGGTCAAGAGTTGGTTAGTGCTTGATGGATCTCTTCCGTAGGTTAGGAGCTGGAGGCTATTTCTTGATGGTGCCTCCAGTGCAGAACGGTTGACACCCTCCTCGTCTTTGCGTAGTTGCAGTCCCCTGAGGCCAACACATAAATACATGCAAGGTATTTTTGTTTCTTGCGCACGTGAGTTAGTTTCAATTGAACTGTAGAGCAGGGCTTACAGACGTAGTTGGGGGGTGTCAAGTGCCTACCAGTGTAGCTGAACTTTGTGTAGTCGGAACAGGTTGCATTTTGCATTCGTTGGGGTACTTGGCCATCATACAGCAGTACCGATCGAGTACGGACATTGTGGAGTACTACTTTATTGTAGTAGCATAGAAGTGACAGAGTTTTAGAGTTTCAGAGCAAGGAACAGCTGACAGGGTCGGTACTGGTGTATAGTTTAGTACTCTGTAGTTTTACCTGAACAGAGTTGTAGACTATACTCTCTAGTTTTTGCTGAACAAAGTTAAAAGATTGTACAATGTGGTTTGTATTGAACAGAGTTCTATACTGCATTCTATATCTTGTGATGAACAGAGTGTTTCTAGAAGCAAAAGATTCGTTCGGTTGGTAGCTTCATGTGCTAATGTGTGACCAACACGTGACTTGTTTGTAGCGTCTGTTGACAAAAATGTGAGTCATAGTAACTGACAGTGTGCCTTGACATGTTTATATGTTATCATGCTTAGGAATCAACTACTCTGTATATTTTTTGCATCTCTGTCACATCCAATCGTGATTCGGGATGTACTAATTCTTGTATGCTATCCTATTCCTACCAGCATAGAAGTGAAGTGTGTAGGATTGGTATTATGCCCCTGTGTTATTTGTATTCTTCACAGGTTACATGCAGTCAGTCTTCCAAGGTCTGTCGTGCGTCCTGCTAGTGTTCACAGCCTTCCAAGTTCATGGGGGTCTTGTTTGTTTGTTCATGTGATGATTCTTCTACACATTTCATAGTTTCTTCTACATAGGCGCTACATTTTGGGTAAATCCTGTGCAGATTATGAAGTAACTTGGGTGCCTCGGTAACCATCTTCTTCGTTCTTTTGTAGTTGTGGAGACCACGGATGGGACTATCGTAGTTGCTTCTGCATTTCACGGGCATCAGGAAGGTACTAATTACCATTTCCTCTCTCTAGTTCTTACTCACCACACAACAAGGCAAGGCATATGTGACCATCGCAGGGCCCTTTGCTACATTTGTTGTTCTATGTAATTGGAGAGCTACTCAAAAGGCTTTCTTCCATATGCTTATGTGTTGCTTTATTTAACAGCGGTACATTACAGGGATCACAAGTTCTTGTTGAAAGCGGTAGTAGAGGGAGTTTACTATGGCCATGGAGGCCTGTTTGGCTCTGACGCCATGGATGCCGCTGCGCTCTCTCATCGTCCTCCTCCCTGACCCCTAGGCACATCGGGCCGTTGTGCTTCTTCTAGTTTCACATGTAGGCTTTTCAAAGGATTTTGGATGCTAATAATATCAACTTAGTTCCTTGAATGTGATATATAGATTCTTCCCTTGTTTTAACTGATTGCCATAAACTGTACATTCCTAGTTGACAGTCATGAACTTTTATTGTTGGTAATATAAAATATTCTGCATATTTAGTCTCCAAATAGAGTCCAAAGATAAATCTTAGCTGTAAATATTCTGCATATATAGTGTTCAATTTGATCTATAAGATCTGAGTTTATTGTACTATTAATGGTGATAAGATTGCCGCTAGTATATTATGTACATTTCTTGTTTGGGTCTGGGCTAGAAAATAATGTCAGTTCTGCTCCAGCAAAACTTACTAGTTTCTGCCTTTCCCTACTTTAAACCATCTGAAAAGGCTAGCATGATTATTGAAGCCCATGACCTTTTGCCCATCCATCCTCGAGCTTTTATTTCTGGGGTTTACTTCATCAGAACTTTGTGATGAGTTACCAGCAATGTCCCTTTACCGAAGCCCTGTCATTGTAGTAGGGTTGCCTGCGGGGCAGTCGGCACATGCATGATGCTGCATTCCTGCCAATCATGTTTGCTTAGATGTTTGGCTTCCTACTTTTGTATTGTTTTGTAATTTATTGTTTTGTATTGTCTGCATCCGAGTCTTGGTCCTCCTGCACAGCAAGGAGCTGGACCAAGGGGGCAAGCAGCGCTGCTGGTTCCTTGAGACATGTGCAACACATTTAACTTGTAGTACTCCAGTAATCCAGTAATTTTGCTTAGAGTATTTAACGAGGTTGAACTGTACATGTGTGGAGTAATTTTGCTTGGAGTATTTAACAAGATTCAGCAAGATTTAACTTACTTTGCTAGTTAATTAAATGGACATCTTGGATTAGTTAGAAAATCATGAATTATTTGCAGAAATCCATAGAAGTATTGTACTCCAGTGTGCATTACTTACATAAACTTGCTTGCAAGCTTATTTTCTGACTTGTATATTCTGGAACTAAAAAAGCTTAGTTAACTTCTGTTAAGTTTCAGTTATATTCAGTGGAGTATTTACTATAAATTTTGCACATCACAATAATTTCACTTGTTGTTAACTGCTGTAATATTCAGTGGGACCTTGAAATCACATATTTGTTTGTGCATGTGCTATATGTACCATTTTAGAAGTAGTCCACATATTTCTGTCCTGCTATAGTCTTTTTTAAACTTCTTATGAGATTGAAGTATTCGTTTTGATTTCTGGTTTGCTGATTGTTGTAGATAGATGTATGAAACCTCTTAACTGTGGACGACAACTACTTGAGAAGGACCATCATCACCCATCAAGTACGCCATTGAGGTAATTCACCAGTCCCTCCAGCACCAACTATCTATTTTCTCTTGTATGCTTAGGTTTTTCATGCTGTTGTGGTAGCCCCATTGCTGTTGCGTTGAATCTCATGCCAGCGCTGGTGCGCCTGTGGCTTGATGTGCTGTGATCTTTATCTGTGTAGGTTTTGTTTGATGATATGCTTAGATTATGATCATAAGCATGGTGGTTTGATGATGCTGAGGCCAGCTGTTAAACCATGATATAGTTGTTGGAACTAAGCTTAATATTCATGTGTGTATGTGTATGTGTGTCGAGTAAAGTTGTGGTTTGTGCTGCTCCTTTGTAACGTGATGAAACAAAGAATGTTCATAATATATTGGCTCCAGTTTTTCTAATTTTTATCAGCTGATTCATGTAACAGGGCGTCCATGGAAGGCCCAGTCCTGACTCTCAAGTGAGTCCAGCATTTGATCGCTATTGAAGGAGCTACATGTAGAAGAAGAAAACACTTGTAGAGCTTGTAACTGATTCCCATAGTTGTAGAGCTTGTATCAACTAAGCTTGTATTATGTGTAACTTGTAGAACTTGTAAATGCTACAGCTTGTAGGATGTGTCATTTGTAGAGCTTGGAAATAAGCTTGTATATGCTACAGCTTGTAGGACGTGTCATTTGTAGAGCTTGTATTGAATCTAGCTATTGTTATTTGAAGTATCATGTGTGTGTTTTGCTTGTCAATTTAACTACTTGTTATTTTCTTATTGTCAAATGGAAATATGAAAAATCTGGGCCTAATAGCTAGGACCCACTTATCAGAACCTGACAAGTGGAACCTGTTTGACTAGTGGACCCATTTTATAAAAAAACTAAAACTGTTGTACAAAAAGGCCATGACCCTTGAAATAAAAAGGCCGAATTGTTGGGCTTGGCCCATGAAGTCTGACCAAAAATTGACAGGAAAAAAATATATAGAAAGGGTGAATTAATGGGCTCGGCCCATATAAACACCCAATTGGACTGGGCTGAATCTTGTGCCACATCAGATTGCCACGTCGGATGCCTACGTGGCCTGGGGAGGCTGCTAGTGACCAAAACACCACAGTAGACATATTTTGGTCATAAACGTCTACGACCATTCCAGAAGAAAGGTCGCTATAGTCAGTTTATGACGGCCAGCTTTTGACCTTATGTTTTTGGTCACAAAAAGGTCACAAATGGAAATTTGTGACCATTCAGTGACCAATAGTGGTGGTCACAAGTTGACATATTTCTTGTAGTGACTCTTCCTGATAAAACAAAGCGGACAATGTCACAGTTCGATGTGACTGCCAGGGGGCATATTCAAAGCCATACCTCTTTGATGAAGGCTCGGCCGTGTTGTCATTTGCCTTCCTCTTCGAAGACCCGCCCGGCGCAGGTGTCGCTCTCTTATGAGACACCTGTGGTGCAGCAGGGCACGCCGAGCGCCTCCCCTTTGGAGCACGAGATAGTGCGGTGGATGAGGCATAACGAGGAAGCTCTTTCGGAGGAGATGTCTCCTGACTACTTACATATGAGGTAGGAAGGAGGCCAGGGTAATCGGCCATGATGGCCACTTCTGTGCCATCATAGCTCGCCTGGTAGCAGACTCCCTCCTTGAGCTCTACAAATATGTCTGGATCCTCTTCGAATCCGGGGTCGAGGTCCCGGTTATGGTTCTCCGGCTGTAGAGCGGGGCTATAGATCCCCGCGATGACCTTCCGCCATTCCTATTAAAAATGGACAGGTTAATGTCAATTAAACATGATTCAAGGAGAGGATTGAGTAAGGTGGTGGGATTAAAATTTACACAGTTAGGGGGATTGTACATGGAGAATCCCTCTCGGCACTTAAGACGAGTAAATTCCTCTTTCTCCCCTTTGTACAGATCGACCAATATCGTGGCCAGGCCGGCAGGGGTGTCCGGGCCCTTTCATCCACACCGTGAGGTGTCATCTTCCTCGTTGTAATGCCACATAGGGAGCCCTCTGAATTGGAGTGGCTGGACGCCTCACGCTATGGAAGTCGCCATTACCTCGATTATTGATAATCTGGAGTGGGCGAGTGTCCTTATCTTGCCCATTAATTGTTTAACTTCCGCTCTATTGTCCACCTCGATGCTTCGAGCGCGCCAGCTATGGCGTTTCCTCAATGGAGTGCTGGAAAATTCGGGAAGGCCCATTCTGACTGGGTCGGGGAGAGCGACATCTTCAATATGAAACCACTCTGAGGGCCACTCTTCGGACACCTTCTTCGGCGTGCCGGACAGGTATCTGATCCCGGCTATGCGCCATATCTCGGTGCCGCCCACCTCGAATATAGATCCAGAAAAGCTTCCTCCATATCCGTCTGCCCTTTTGGGTGCAAGGGGCGATGCAGAAAAGCTTCCTCCATAACTCAAAATGGGCATCGCAGCCTAGGAATAGCTCACAAAGAACGACAAAACCCGCAATGTGTAGGATAGAGGCTAGCGTAAGATTGTGCAATTGGAGGCCGTAGTACTCTAGGAGACCTTGGAGGAATGGATGGACTGGAAATCCAACGCCTCTTAATAAAAAGCAGACGAAGCACACTCGTTCGCCCATGGTTGGATTGGGGGAATTTTCTGCCAAGGCTTCACCAGTGAAGGATGTTAATCCTTCCCGAACGGGGACTAGATCCGCGGGGGGAAGGAATCCCTGTGTTTGAAGCTTAACCAACTGGTCATGGGATACTGAACATCTCTACCAATGGCCTTTTTCGGAGCCATGAGGGCGGGAGGAAGAACTGGGAGTGCTAGCCATGTTTGAATGGTTTTCTCCTAACGAGATCTAAGGATTTTTTTCCTGGTGTGGAATGGCATCTGAGATCCAATCCCTTTAAATAGACGCCTTTTTTACATGGCCGGGGTGTTATGTGCAAAGAATACTCTGACCTTTTGTATTCACTCGACAGGTGGAAGCAGAAGCAACGGAGGCGCAGAAGCCGAAGGGTATGCCATTAAATGAAAAGCCGAGTATAATTCTTCGGGTCAGATGCTTTGAATTATTCAGAGGAGGAACCCGCCTTGCAATGCTGAACACAATCTTCCTGCCAGACACATCGTCATTGAATCCTGGTTTGGGGGCTAGTAAGGAAGTCCTGGATTAAGGGGTCCTCGGGCGTCCGGGCTATGTCACTATAGGAATCAGCTACTTTGCCGTCTGCCAAGGCAGACAGCAAAGGCCTTTGCCGTCTTCCGCAAACGGCAAAAGGCGCCAGCAAAGAAAGGATCGGCAAAGACCTTCTTTGCCGTCTGCTTCCTGACGCAGACGGCAAAGGAGCCTTTGCCATCAGCGGCAAACGGCAAAGAAAGAAGACAGCAATAAACTCGTTGTTAGCCCGTTAGGTGGCTAACAACAGTCTTTGTCGTCTGTGGCTGACGGCAACGAGCATCACGCCTTTGCCGTCTGCCACTATAGGCAAATTGACCAAATGGTCAGCTGCCAGAAAACACAGGTGGTTGCCACGTGGCATCTTTGCCGTCCATGGCGGACGGCAAAGAGCCCGTTGCCGTCGGTGGAAAGCGGCAAAGAGCCTGCATTGCCTCTGGTTTCTGTTTTTCTTATACTCAACCATTTTCACAACAAATAGCTGATACATATATATTTTTCACATGGCAAGTTCACATCAAACATATGAGATATCCAACACATATAATTTAATCATAAATGTATAGTTCCATCAACCATACATAGCAAGTTCCACATACATCCATCCAACCATACATATTACAATAGTTTCATCAAAGCATACATGCATAGTTCATCGATAGAAAAGAAACATAGTTCATCCAAACAAGCACTCCATGTATGCAAGCTTCCGTGAAGCGAATGAATTCTGCAAAATGGGAAATAAGAAAGTTAGAAGAAGAAGATTAGAAGAAGAAGATGATGATGAAGAAAATGAAGAAGAAGATTAGAACAAGAAGAAGAAGAAGATGAAGAAAATGAAGAAAATTAAGAAGAAGAATATATGACATTTATGAGCTAATTTAGGTGAAATTGATCATTTGTGAGCTAACATAGGTGAAATGGATTGTTTATGAGCTAACCTAGGTGAAATGGATCGCTTATGAGCTAACTTAGGTAAAATGCATCATTTTAGAGCTAACCTAGGTAAGATGGATCATTTTGGAGCTAACCTAGGTAAGATGGGTCATTTTAGAGCTAACATGGGTAAAATGGATCATTTATGAGCTAAGTAAGGTAAAATGGGTCATTTTAGAGCTAACTTAGGTAAAGTGGATCGTTTATGAGCTAACTAAGGTAAAATGGATCATTTTAGAACTTAGGTAAAATGGATCATTTGTGAGCTAACGAAGGTAAAATGGATCATTTTAGAACTTACTTAGGTAAAATGGATCGTTTATGAGCTAACTAAGCTAATTATGCCATTTTTTACATAAGTAAGCTAAGTACATGTCATTGTTGAGCAAACCTAGTTAACTAAGCATATTAGAGCTAACTTTGGTCATTTTGGAGGAAACAAAGCTAAGTATAGATCGTTTAAGAGCTAACTTAGGTAAAATGGATGGTTTTGGAGGTCAGTAAGCTTATTAAGTCATTTGGGGGGAAATAAAGCTAAGTCTAGGTCTTTATGCATTTGTTAAGTGAAACACTAGAGAAACTTACTGTGATCATGGAGGTGTGGGAGCGGGCTGGCTCGTGCCGGTACCTGGAGAAGGATCTTGTGATGCTTGTCTGGAGTTACGCTGCACCAAAGATCATTTCCAATGTCTCCTTAGCATGATGACACTCAAATATTTAGACTAGCAAGTAGTGTCCATTCAAATTAAACTCACCGTCGTCCCAGGAGCAATCACTGGCATCAGCGGAGCGGTCTGACCGGACTTCTCGCACACAGATTGCACATTTGGTTTTGACGACTCAGTCATACTAGTTAGTAATGAGACAAACACTACATGAATGTTTTGGCTAATCAGTAGAAGAAACTTACCACAAGGAGCTCGTACATTGCCCTTGCCTGCATGTCATTCCGTGCCCTCTCCTCCTCCAACATCTTTGTCGTCCTCTCCTCCAACTCCCACTGCCTCTCCGCCGCCTCCGACAGAAGTTTCTTCGTTCTACCTCTCTCACTCTGTATTGCAGCCTGCAACACCACTCCTCGTTAGCATTTGTAATCATTGATGGAGGCACACACAGTGTAATGTAGAAAGATAGCTGACTACGTATAACTTACCTTGAAGGCGAGTTGGACTGGCCGTTCACGAGGCCTTATCTCAGGAGCGGATCTCGACTAGCGCGCCTTGATCTCCGGGAGAGTGTTAGGACAACGGATAAGTCCATATCCAATGAGTATCGAGCCATGGGACCTCCCGCCACCAGCTATCATCACCAGCTCTAGATCAATGGGACCCTGGCTCGGGTTAAAGTCCTCCCCTTTCCTCGCCTCCCCTTCATCTCTATATTTCATGAGCTTGTCGTGGGAGGAGATGTTGGTGAAGTTGTTTGCATCATATAGGTCAGACGGAGAGAATGCATTGACTCTCTTGTAAGACCTCCCACCACGCGCCGATGAAGAAGGTGTCAGGACCTCATTTCTAAGTCACACCAATCTAGCCTTTAACACCTCATATCACTTTGCGGCCTCACGCACGGTATTCCCACGGGTGTCGCCTTACCATGGCCCGGGACCGTTTGCGCCTTTTGGCTCACGTATATGATAGTGTCGCTAGCATCCATATGACAGAGAACCTGGGCCGACATGGCTAGTTGTGAACCCAAAACGGCGCCAACCTATGGGGACAGGCATACATGAATCACATCGAGCATGTCGGTCAGCAGCGTGTGAATCCGGGCTGTAGCACTGGGCTAAGAGGACTCCGGGAACCCGGGCTGTAGCAGGCTAGGCAGGACTCCGGATGTCACCGCGTGACATTTTCCCGAAGGGACAGACACAGGAACAAAGTGAAACACATGTCGGCCAGTCAAGTGTCCTGAGCAGTAGTGCTGGGCTAGCAGGACTCCGGTGAACCGGGCTGTAGCGGACTACTATGGCTCATAGAAGCACTAGACTACATTTCCCATAAGAGAGGCTGCCAAGGATAAACAACTAGATTGTCGGATCCCACACATACCAAGCATTTCAATCATACACACAATATGCTCGATATGTGTAAATACAACATGGCATCACAACATAACTCTATGACTCAAGTATTTATTCATTAGGCTCCGAGGAGCGAGATATTACAAACATGGGTCTTGTCGGTGTCAAAACCGGCGGATCTCGGGTAGGGGGTCCCAAAGAGTGCATCTAGGTCGGATGGTAACAGGAGGCAGGGGACACGATGTTTTACCCAGGTTTGGGCCCTCTTGATGGAGGTAAAACCCTACGTCCTGCTTGATTAATATTGATGATATGGGTAGTACAAGAGTAGATCTACCACGAGATCAGAGAGGCTAAACCCTAGAAGCTAGACTATGGTATGATTGTTCTTCGTCCTACGGACTAAAACTCTCCAGTTTATATAGACACCGGAGAGGGCTAGGGTTACACAGAGTCGGTTACAATGGTAGGAGATCTACATATCCGTATCGCCAAGCTTGCCTTCCACGCCAAGGAAAGTCCCTTGCGGACACGGGATGAAGTCTTCAATCTTGTATCTTCATAGTCCAGGAGTCCGGCCGAAGGTATAGTCCGGCTATCCGGACACCCCCTAATCCAGGACTCCCTCAATAGCCCCTGAACCAGGCTTCAATGACGACGAGTCCGGCGCGCAGATTGTCTTCGGCATTGCAAGGCGGGTTCCTCCTCCAAGTAATTCATAGAAGATTTTGAACACAAAGGTAGTGTCCGGCTCTGCAAAATAAGTTTCCACATATTGCCATAGAGAGAATAATATTTACACAAATCTAATCTGCTGACGTATTCCGTAGCGTGAGATCACACCACGGCCAAGTCTTTATTCGTATCATTTTACTGTCCCACCTCAGCGCATTTAGCGAGGCGGTTTCCCTGGCACGTCTTGTTAAAGCAGAGATCGTGTCCCCTTATTCCGGGATTCTCATCAATACGGGTGTGGGTAACCCAACCGCGCCATTGACTATGGCGCTTGGGAGATAAGCGAGTTTTACCAGGCTGGTGGGGGCGCATAGTCGTGTCTGCCCGTATAAGGGGATAAGGATCCACCTTTTCATCCACGCCTTCTTCCTCCTTTGCCTATCCATTTCCGCGCACTCGAGCTCCAGCGCCCAAGTCCGCACACCCACCTCAACCTTCTCCAGCCATGTCCGGAGCGGGAGGCAAGTGGATGGTCTCCTCCGTCACGGAGGGACACATCAAAAAACTGAGGAAGGCCGGATACTTGTCTAACGACATTGCGCACCGGCTTCCCGAAGAGGGGCAGCTCATCCCCACCCCTAGGCCCCATGAGAGGGTGGTGTTCCTCCCCCATTTCCTCCGTGGACTTTGCTTCCCTCTCCACCCATTTGTCCGGGGGCTCATGTTCTACTATGGCCTGGATTTCCACGATCTGGCCTCGAACTTTGTCCTTCATATCTCGGTGTTTATCATTGTGTCTGAGGCTTTCTTCTACATCCGCCCCCATTTCGGCCTATGGCTCAAGACTTTCAATGTCAAGCCGAAGGTGGTGCGTGGCACTCAGGCGGATTGCGGGCGCCATGGTGGGCAAGATTCCCCACGTCCTATGGCCCGAGGGCTCCTTCATGGAGTCCCTAAAGGGGTGGCAATGGGGGTGGTTTTACATCACCGAGCCGCGTGACCCTGAATGGGTCGCAACCCCCAAGTTCCGATCCGGACCCCCTACGCGGCTCACCTCCTGGAAAGAGACGGGCCTGTTGTGGGGTAAAGAAGGAGAGCTGACCGGACTCCAAACATGCGTCCAAACCCTGGTGGACAAGAAGCTCAAACTTGTCAACGTAGTCCAGGTTATGCTCATCCACTGGATCCTCCCATGTCAACAACGGGCTTTCAACCTTTGGGAGTTCGACCTGGCGCAGCACCGAACTCTAAGCAGGCTCTGCGACACAACGTACGAAGATGCCTGGAAGGTGCTTTTCAAGGGCGCCGAGGCCCCCACATCCGCTACCGAGGATCGCGGATTCAGAACGCAGCGTCGCGCTCGTGCGGTAAGCTGTTTTTACCTTTTACAGGGTATTAGTTTTTCATAGCTTGATTCCATGCGGGATCTTAAGCTCCCTTACCTTTGACAGGATTGGCAGGAGACGTCCGTACAGATCAACTGTCCAGCTCCTTTACCCGAAGGCCCAGTGGATGCTCGCTTGGCGAAGCTGCTGGTTCCGGCACCCTACGTGGTGCCGGAGAAGAAGGCCAAGAAGAAGGCCACGGGGACTCGAAAGAGTGCCCGGCGCCTGGGGGTGTCGGATTCATCATTCGATGACTCCAAGATGCACTCCTCCCGTGAAGACGATGAGGAGGAAGAAGAGACCTCTCCCCCTCCAGCGGGGGGAGAGAATAAAAGGAAGGCCGCCCCAACTGGGGAGGCCGAAGGGTCCATGAAGGGGAAAGCCTTCCTCCGGACGGCTCCACCAACACCGACGACGGAGAAGATGAGTGGCCGCACAGGGCCAAGCCCCTGGCGAGATCGTAAGTGTCCGGATACCTGAGTGATTCATAGTATTCTTCCATTGCACAGCTTTTCCTTATGTCGAACATGTTTATGCAGTGCACCCATAGACCGACTCAATGTGTCGTCGAGCGGTTCCCTGGATTTGTCGGATGTGAATTCGCTTCCGACGGCTACCTCCCCCCATCCTACGGACGACGCCAAGGTGCTGTCCCAACAAGTTCCAAGGCAGGAGGAGGTGGTCTTGGAGGCGCCGCAAGGCGACCTCCCGGACTCCAGGCGCAAAGTGGATAAAACCCCCAAGGGATCCGAGTCCAGCCTTGAGCCAGACACCACGCCGGAACCTTCAATGGTTCCGGACTCCAGTAGGCAGCCTCCTTCCAAGAGGAGCGAGCCTACCGAGCCGGTGACCTCCATCCAACCGGAGGCATTGGACAATTTGCTGGAGACGCTTAACGACGCCTCCATAGACGAGGAGCACCGCACTATTATGAGTGCGGTGATCCAGAAGGTTCAGTCCGCCAAGAGCGGACTAACTAAAACATGTGCCAGCCTTCTAACAGGCTTTGAGGTAGGTAAAGAATATGTAAAAACATTACCGCATAGACAGTAGCCCCTGATGCTCTGTTCGGTGTTCGGAAAGAAAAGCCGAATAGAGGACCTAATAACATTTGCAGGAGTCTAACATAATCAAGTCAATATGCGTATGCAGGCGTCGCTGCTGGCCTCCACCGCACTGACTGCGGAGGTGGATATGCTAAAGCAAAACCTCGCGTCGTCCGAGAACGAGCTCGGCCATGCCAAGAGGCAACTCGAGGAGAAGATGTGGTTGCAAAAAAAGACAGGATCAACGTGCTATTATAGGGGCCACGATCGAGGTGGCAACCCTTAAGCAAGCGCTATCCGAGGCCGAAAACAGGGCGGCCACGGAGCGCACGGAGAGAGAGAAGCAGGAGGCGCGGGTGGAGGAGGTGCTGAAAGAGCTCCGGGCTCTCGTGAAAAAACACGAGAGTTTGGAGCTTGACTCAAAGATGCAAGCGTCCGAGCTTGTGGCAGCCCTCAAAAGCGTGAAGTCTGCAAAGGCCGAAGACCAGAAAGCCCTCAAAGAAATTGACGCGATGAAGAAGATAGCGGCGGGTAACGCATTCATTATGCAAAGTAAGCACGTGAAAGTGAATTACTTATTACTTACCCGAGTCCGGAGCTCTCCAGGAGTGTTCGCAGATTTGCCCCGCAGTGCGTCGGATGCCGCCACCTACTACCGAGCCGAAGAGGGGAGCTCGACAGAGAAGGTGTTCTGGTCTTAGTATGCTAAGGCCAGACACCTGGTGCCTTTGAGCGACCAGCTGAAGCAAATGGTCGAGCTCCACAAGGTTGTCGAACAGGCCATAAAGGGCCTCATAGATCGGCTGTGGCCTAGAGAGGCTTTGCCTGGGAGCTACTCGGGCTGGTGAGGCGGCTGGTGGATGCCTATCCACGGCTTGAATTAATCAAGCGCTCCGTCTGCATCAAAGGTGCCCGTGCTAAAGTGCACTGGGGCAAGATGGATGCGGAGAAGCTCATGAAGGATGGGCCGCCGCCGGGCAAGGAGCATCGCGTCCCGGAAGCGTATTATGAGGGCGTCCTGAAGGGTGCTCACCTTATAGCGGATGAATGCCCCAAAGATGCAATTTTTGAGTAAACTCGCATTTGTGATCCTGTACGCTGAAAACTTGTTCATATGCGCTAAGCAACGCTTTTGAATTTAAAATATTACCTTCTGTGTAGCCGTTTATCAAATTTGAGAGATGGCGAGTCGTCGGCTTCTGCCCCCATGTTACAAGTGCTGGGGTGTTCGGGATAAACATGAGCGCTCTTTTTCCCGTTCTTGGGTCCTTCGAGGGAGGCGCTCAACACAACGAACAAGGCAATCAGACTATAATGCTTGAACATTCTCACTTAGCCATAGAATTCTATAATTTTAAATTTCGGCGAAGTCCCTAGTGTTCGGAAGACCGAGTTCAGGGCGCTATCCACGCCTAGGCCGGACAAAGCCGACTCCTCGCTCTACGCGGCATAAGTCTTTAAGGACTCGAAAACCTTTCGAACAGCGACCAGTTCTCGCCTCATCATGACAGTCAGTTTTCGCTTTCTCTACTGAGGTGCTTAGGCCAGCTCAACTGGGTCACAATCGCAGTAGTTCTCCTAGTGCTACCTTAGCTGATATAACGGAACGTAAGTGTGATGCCCGGATAATTAGGCTACAGTAATTCCACGCTATTGATGCCACATCACCTCGGTTACTGTTACTAATCTCGCGATGGTTCAAAAACGGTTCGAATTCAAATTTAAAATCAAGTCAAACAATTAAAGTTTTCAAAAGTCAAATCTAAAATGTTCTTAATGTGGCAAATAAATCATGGATATTATTGGTGGAGTAACAACATCTTTATAAAATATTTAAATACCCTAAAGTGATTAAAACAACATCAAAACAATTAGTTATACTCCTAATATATTTTACCAAATTCTAAACTATTTTTATTCTGAGGTAAAAACTTCTTAGAACAGTGGATTAATTTGCCACACTATTTTTGGAGCTATTTTCATATTTTACTAAACCAAAAATATAGTGCAACTAAAATAAAACAGAAAGAAAATGAGAAAACAACAACAAAAGAAAAATAAAAGCCCCACCCCTCGCCGGGCCTCGGCCCAGCTGGCCACGGGGCTAGCCAGGCCGCCCAGCCGGCCCACTTGGCCCGCCCCCCCCCCCCACACACTCTGTTAACCCCCCACCCGACCGAAACCCTAGCCGTCGCCCCACTTCCCCCCCACTCCCCACGACCGCAGCCACTCCCCCCCCCCCCACACTCTAGATCGGGGAGGGGCCCGATCCCGTCGCCCCCGACCCAGCCGCCACGACGCCGCCGGATCGCTTCCTCGGCCTCAACTGCCCCGACCCCATCGTCCCTGGTGCCCGCGCCTCGCCCTGCGCCCCGCCGCCGCCCTGGCTCCGCAGGGCGCCGTGCTCGAGCCCCGCACCGCCCGGCGACCCTGTTGCGGTGCACGAGCCGCTCGCCGGTGACGGCCCCCTCCCTCACGCCCGTGCCACGGCCCCCTTCTCACTGGACCTCGCCGTCGCCCTCCACCTCGCTTCCTCGTCTCCCTCCTGCGCCTCCCCATCTTCCCCGATCTGGATGCGCCATCACCCGAGTACCTCGCCGGAGGCCACGACGTCGGGACCACCTCGCCGGACTGCTTCCTCTCCGCCGATCGTCCCCGTCTTCCTCCTCCACGAACGGAGCTGCTCCGCCTCGTCGCGCCGACCCCGACACCTCCCCGAGCACACTGCCTTCCCCCTGCAGCTCCCCTGTGAGGAACCCCCCTCATCTCCTCCCTTCCCTCCTCCCGTGCGGCCACCGTTCGCTACTCCCTCGCGCGCACGTGCACACCGCCGTACCCGTTCCCCGCGCTCGCCGTCACGCCTCCGGCCGGCCCAGTGCTTGCGCTCACCGTGCCTGGACCGGCGCCCTGCTCGCCCCTACCGTCCCGACCAACCACCGCGCTCACCGCGGTCCCCGCGCAGGCCACGCCCACCTCTTGCAGCCATCGCCGCCGACTGCAATCGCCGGCGCCTCCATTTGCCTGGGCGGGCGCCCAAACGGGCTGGCGCCCACACGCCCGTAACCCGTTCGCCCGTGGCTGTTTGGCCCCCGGGCCACAGACAAGTGGGGCCCAGCCCCTAGAACATTTAAAAAAAATAATATAAAAATATAAAAATATATTAAATAAATAAATGAATAATAACTAAAATAATTAAAATATTAATTAATTAATCAAGTAATTAATTAAGTTAATTAATCCTGATTAGATTAACCTAATCACAAATTAAACTAAACAGTTAATTAAGCTAACTAATTAACCTAAACCCTAATTAACCTAAATAGAGAATGACAGGTGGGTCCCACTGGACCCACACGTCAGATTGACCTAGTCAACCCTGTTGACTGCTGATGTCAGCATGACATCATGCTGACGTCATAAATCCATTTTCTGAATTAATTAAATAATTAAATAAATTCTAGAAATTAATAAAATCTTTAGAAAATCATATCTTTTAATCCGTAACTCGGATTAAAATATTTTCAACATGAAAGTTGCTCAGAACGACGAGACGATTCCGGATACGCAACCCGTTCGTCCGCCACACCCCCTTAACCTATCGAACTCGCAACTTTCCCCCCCCTCCGGCTCCTCTGCCCGAAAACACGGAACCCCGGGAATACTTCCCAGATGCTTTCCCCCTTCACCGGTATCACCTCCTACCGCGTAGAACACGTCTAGCTCTGCCTGTTATCCTGTTATGCACTTGCTTACTATGTATTTACTGTTTCTCCCCCCTCTTCTCTTCGGTAGACCCCGTGACGAGGCTGACGCCCCAGTTCGACTACGGAGTTGACGACCCCTCTCTCTTGCCAGAGCAACCAGGCAAGCCCCCCCCCCCTTGATCACCAGATATCGCCTATTCTCCTCTATACTGCTTGCATTAGAGTAGTGTAGCATGTTACTGCTTTCGTTAATCCTATTCTGATGCATAGCCTGACATTGTCGCTACATCTGTTGATACCTTACCTGCAATCCTAAATGCTTAGTATAGGATGCTAGTTCATCATCATTGGCCCTACATTCTTGTCAGTCTGCCTTGCTATACTATCGGGCCGTGATCACTTGGGAGGTGATCACGGGTATATACTATACATATATACATACTATACAGATGGTGACTAAAGTCGGGTCAGCTCATTGAGTACCCGCAAGTGATTCTGACGAGGGGGCTGAAAGGACAGGTGGCTCCATCCCGGTAGAGGTGGGCCTGGGTTCCCGACAGCCCTCGACTGTTACTTTGTGGCGGAGCGACAGGGCAGGTTGAGACCACCTAGGAGACAGGTGGGCCTGGCCCTGTTCGGCGTTCGCGGATACTTAACACGCTTAACGAGATCTTGGTATTTGATCTGAGTCGGCTACGAGCCTATACGCACTAACCATCTACGTGGGAGTAGTTATGGGCATCCCGACGTCGTGGTATCAGCCGAAGCACTTCAGACATCAGCGACGGAGCGGCGCGCGCAGGATTGGAACGTAAGCCTGCTCTTGTATTAAGGGGGCTAGTTCCGCTTTCGGCCGCGTACGCAACGTGCAGGTGTGCTATGGGCGATGGGCCCAGACCCCTGTGCGCTTAGGTTTAGACCGGCGTGCTGGCCTCTCTGTTTTGCCTAGGTGGGGCTGCGACGTGTTGATCTTCCGCGGCCGGGCATGACCCAGGAAAGTGTGTCCGGCCAAATGGGATCGAGCGTGTTGGGGAATGTGGTGCACCCCTGTAGGGAAGTTAATCTATTCGAATAGCCGTGATCTTCGGTAACAGGACGACTTGGAGTTGTACCTTGACCTTATGACAACTAGAACCGGATACTTAATAAAACACACCCTTCCAAGTGCCAGATACAACCGGTGGTCGCTCTCTCTCAGGGATACGAGGAGGGGATCGCCGGGTAGGATTATGCTACTGGAGATGTTACTTGGAGATGCTACTTGGAGATGCTACTTGGAGGACTTCAATCTACTCTCTTTTACTTGATGCAAGACGGAGGCTGCCAGAAGCGTAGTCTTCGACAGGATTAGCTATCCCCCTCTTATTCTGGCATTTTGCAGTTCAGTCCACTAATATGGCCTCCTTACACATATACCCATGCATATGTAGTGTAGTTCCTTGCTTGCGAGTACTTTGGATGAGTACTCACGGTTGCTTTCTCCCCCCTTTTTCCCCTTTTCCTTTCTTTCTGGTTGTCGCAACCAGATGCTGGAGCCCTGGAGCCAGACGCCACCGTCGACGACGACCCCTACTACACCGGAGGTGCCCCTACTACGTGCAGCCCGCTGACGATGACCTGGAGTAGTTTAGGAAGATCCCAGGCAGGAGGCCTGCGCCTCTTTCGATCTGTTTCCCAGTTTGTGCTAGCCTTCTTAAGGCAAACTTGTTTAACTTATGTCTGTACTCAGATATTGATGCTTCCGCTGACTCGTCTATGATCGAGCACTTGTATTCGAGCCCTCGAGGCCCCTGGCTTGTATTATGATGCTTGTATGACTTATTTTATTTGTAGAGTTGTGTTGTGATATCTTCCCGTGAGTCCCTGATCTTGATCGTACACATCTGCGTGCATGATTAGTGTACGATTAAATCGGGGGCGTCACAGTAAGGTACCAAAACATAGGAGCCGGGCAAACCCAACATTTGACCCAAGACATGATTCGGAGCCGATGCATATAATGCTATAAGTTCGGGGTGCCGCACTTGTGAAAGTGTTCGGACTTCTCATGCCGTATTGTGGGGTACTTGAGCCCCTGGCGTATTGGCTGTACCAAAGTGTATGGGTGCAACATGTCATTAATGAACATATATACATAAAAAAGGGTAATGCAATAATAGACGGAAGCTATGCATTGTTTATTTAAAAAAGCTGTGATCAAAGCAGAACGATACAAATAGTGCGATAAGCAAAAGATGGGACTATCACATATGTCCTTTCCAGGGGCAAGCTGCGAAATGTTATGCGAAACAGGTATACTGCTCGTTATAGAGACCACCTTAGAGTTCCGTAGTGCGGCGTAGCTTTCTGCTTCCCTGGTTGTATCGTTTGTGCGGCAATTGTACTGTCGGACAAGCCTTCCGAAGAATGGAGTCCTGAAAATAAGTGAAAATTAAGAAATCGGCAGCCCCTAGTGCGGTTTAAGCCGCGTTTCGGGCATGCAGTGATAGTGCCCCTCCCCCTGTGCCCATGGTATTTCCAGAGCGTAGTTATGTACGCGCAGCACTGGTTTCGCAAGTTCGCAAGGGCTGGGGTTGGGGCCGCATTGCTATGCTTGCTCTGAACGTGCCAGGCGGTCTTGGTGTAGGTTACTCCGAGCGCGCTTGATGGTGTCCGGACGTTTAATGGACGGACTAGAGAATTGCCTTGAGAGGCTGCTTTGTACTTCCGCTATGATAGCTGCCGTATTCTCCTCCGTTCAGAGAGAGCGTTCGGTGTTTCCATTGACCGTGATGACGCCTCGAGGGCCTGGCATCTTGAGCTTGAGGTATGCGTAGTGCGGCACCGCATTGAACTTGGCAAATGCGGTTCGCCCGAGCAGTGCATGATAGCCATTGCGTAACGGGATTATGTCGAAGATTAACTCCTCGCTTCGGAAATTATCCGGAGATCCGAAGACCACTTCAAGTGTAACTGAGCCTGTACAGTTGGCTTCTACACCTGGTATGACGCCTTTAAAGGTCGTTCTGGTGGGTTTAATCCTCGAGGGATCGATGCCCATTTTCCGCACTGTATCCTGATAAAGCAGTTTCAGGCTACTGTCGCCGTCCATAAGGACTCTAGTGAGGTGAAATCCGTCAATAATTGGGTCTAGAACCAATGCGGCAAATCTGCCATGACGGATGCTAGTGGGGTGGTCATTTCGATCAAAAGTGATCGGGCAGGAAGACCATGGGTTGAACTTTGGGGTGACTGGCTCCATCGCGTATACGTCCCTTAGCACACGCTTCCGCTCCCTCTTGGGGACATGGGTTGCGTATATCATGTTCACCGTCCGCACTTGTGTGGGAAAACCTTGCTGTCCACTGTTGTTCGGCGGCCGGGGCTCCTCCTCGTCATCGCTATGTAGCCCCTTGTCTCTGCTTTCGGCATTTAACTTGCCTGCCTTCTTGAACACCCAACAATCCCTGTTGGTGTGATTGGCTAGTTTTTCGGGGGTGCCATGTATCTGGCATGAGCGGTCGAGTATTCGTTCCAAACTGGACGGGCCCGGAGTATTTCTTTTGAATGGCTTTTTCCGCTGACCGGGTTTAGAGCCTCTGAATCCGGCATTAACTGTCGTATCCTCAACATTGTCGCTGTTAATGCGGCGCTTTTGCTTGTTGCGACGCGACCTGCCACTGCTATCCTTGGTATCCGAATTACCAGGGCTCTTGGTCATGTTATTGCTGCGAGCTAGCCAGCTGTCTTCTCCCACGCAAAAGGGGGTCATAAGTGGTGTGAGGTCTGCCATAGATTTCGGCTTTTCTTGTCCCAGGTGCCGTGCAAGACACTCGTCGCGGATGTTATGCTTGAAGGCTGCTAGGGCCTCTGCGTCCGGACAGTCGACGATTTCATTTTTCTTGGTTAGGAACCGTGTCCAGAATTGTCTGGCCGATTCTTCTGGCTGCTGAATTCTGTGGCTTAGGTCATCGGCGTCTGGTGGTCACACATAAGTGCCCAGGAAATTGTCAAGGAATGCGGCTTCCAGGTCCTCCCAACAACCAATTGATTCTGCTAGCAAGCTGTTAAGCCAATGCCGAGCTGGTCCTTTAAGCTTGAGTGGGAGGTATTTGATGGCGTGTAAGTCATCACCGTGGGGCATGTGGATATGAAGGAGATAGTCCTCTGTACTGCGCTATATCACGACGCAGCTCAAACGAGCTTTGTCTACTGTGTTCGGCCCAGGCGGATTTACTATATCCGGCGTGACGAGTACCGTCTTGTGTCGTGGGGCGCCCACATGATCCGTAGATCGATCTTGTTTTCCTTGCCTTGTCCTCCAATGTGTCTTGCAGGTCTGGTGCATTTTCCCATGCCTTGGTAGTTTTTGAGCGGCGTCGGGGTGCGACTTGAGTGGAGGGCCGAGAGGCCTCTCTGTCGCGGCCACTGGGTGGCCGGTCGGCCGCATCATGCGCTGGTGATGTAGGTTTAAGTGCTTCCTCCTCTAATTGGGGTAGCAACCTGCGCTTTGGGTAGCTCTTGGAGGGGCGTTCGAGTTCATACTCTTCGGCCGCAAGGACTTCAGTCCATCTGTTGGCTAGCAAATCTTGATCAGCTCTAAGCTATTGCTGTTTTTTCTTGAGGCTGCTCGCCGTGGCCATAAGCCTACGTTTGAAACACTCTTGTTCGACGGGATCCTCCGGCACGACAAATTCGTCGTTGTCGAGGCTTGCCTCATCTTCGGAGGGAGGCACATAATTATCGTCCTCGACCTCTCTGTCTGCCGCTCTCTCATGAGGGCTGGCTTCTCTATCCTCCTGTGCTGAATCTTGCTGGAGGTGGTTGTCTTCGGCACTGTCCGGGGTGTTATTATCCCCCATGCCGGAATCACCGTTTTTGTTTTCGCGGGATTTAGAGCGGCGCCGCTGATGCCGGCGCTTAGGCTGCTTCTTGGAGGGGTCATCCTCCACTGTTCCATCGCCATTGCCTTCTTTTGGGGTGTCCACCATGTATATATCATACGACGAGGTGGCTTTCTAGTGCCCTATAGGCACTGGTTCTTGATCATCTCCTGCATTGGCGTCCATACTGTCGATGTCTTTGGAGTCGAAGTCGAGCATGTCGGTTAAATCATCGACAGTGGCTACGAAGTGGGTGCTGGGTGGCTTTGAATTTCTTCATCATCCGCATCCAAACCTTGCCGACCATAGTCCGGCCAGGGCTCTCCTGACAAAGAGAGAGACTTTAATGAATTCAGAATATCGCCGAAGGGCGAGTGCTGAAATATGTCCGCGTCAGTGAACTCCATGATCGGCACCCAATCGGGTTCGATCGGTCGGGGCATAGAGGGCTTGGAGTCCGGAGAGGAGTCTGACTCCTTGGAGTCACGGGCTTCGCAGAGAATAGGGCTGGCGTTCGGCTCGATCGTCGTAGAGATTACAGCCCCCGAGGCGGTGTCTAACCACCCATCGTCGGTTGGTGTGATCGGCTCCGAGCTAGGGGTCGGAGCGGACACAGGTGCGGCCTCCAGGGCACTGTTCGGTGGCAGAGCTAAATCATGCCCATCGTGATAGTGCGGCGCGCTCGGCTGTGGCTCGAATCCATCGAAGATCAAGTCTCCGCGGATGTCGGCCGTGTAGTTCAAACTTCCAAATCTGACCTGATTGCCAGGGGCATAGATTTTGATCTGCTCCTGATGACCAAGCGAATTGGCCCGCGGTGCAAAGCCGCCGAATACGAAGATCTGTCCGGGGAGAAAAGTCTCACCCTGGATCGCATCGCTGTTGATGATCGGAGAAGCCATTGGGCCTAAAAGCGACGACACAGAGGAACTCTCAATGAAAGCACCAATGTCGGTGTCAAAACCGGCGGATCTCGGGTAGGGGGTCCCGAACTGTGCGTCTAGGTTAGATGGTAACAGGAGGCAGGGGACACGATGATTTACCCAGGTTCGGGCCCTCTTGATGGAGGTAAAACCCTACATCCTTCTTGATTAATATCGATGATATGGGCAGTACAAGAGTAGATCTACCACGAGATTAGAGAGGCTAAACCCTAGAAGCTAGCCTATGGTATGATTGTTCTTTGTCCTACGGACTAAAACTCTCCGGTTTATGTAGACACCGGAGAGGGCTAGGGTTACACAGAGTAGGTTACAATGGTAGGAGATCTACATATCCGTATCGCCAAGCTTGCCTTCCACGCCAAGGAAAGTACCTTCCGGACACGGGACGAAGTCTTCAATCTTGTATCTTCATAGTCCAGGAGTCCGGCCGAAGGTATAGTCCGGCTATCCGGGCACCCCCTAATCCAGGACTCCCTCAGGTCTCATGACCCAACATTCAGAGCATACAAGTCAAAGCACATGCGGAAGCTTAACTTGTCTGAGTACAGACAACTACAAATGAAGAAGGCTGAGAAGCCTGACTACCTACAAGACCCTCCCAAGGGTACAAGATCGTAGCTGAAGTAACAAGCTAAACATCGAAGTCCACGTGGAACTACTAGCGAGACTGAAGTCTCTCTGCAAAACATAAAATAAGCAAACATGAGTACAAATGTACCCAGCAAGACTTACATCAGAACTAACTACATACGCATCGGTATCAACAAAGGGGGTGGTGGAGTTTAACTGCAGCAAGCCAGCTTTGACTCAGTGGCTAACCTGAACTACGACTACAAGTAACTCTTTTGAGGTGGCGCACACGAGTCCACATATTCACCATACCAATACACCACTATGGATCCGCTACCGTCTCCTTGCGAGAACGCCATCCATAGCACTCACGCTTATCTTGCGAGTTTTAGAGTATCCACTTTCACTTGTTTATGAACTATGCAAGGGGTACAAGTTTCCATATCCAAGGAATCCGGCTATTCGAATAGATAATGATAACCCTGCAGGGGTGTACTTCTTCACACACGCTCTCGCCACTTATCGCCCTGTACACGTCATGTACCTCGGCAACCTTCAAGTGGAAGTCGGGCGAGGGAGTCGGCCACTTATTCACCTAACTAACCAACAGGTCTCTAGTCCAGGTTTATCGCCTATTCAGGTTCCATCCGCAAGGCGATCCGGCCGGGGTGTCGCTCACGGCCCCAAATGATGTGAGCAGGGTTCCCAAGCCCACCATCTGGGTGCCACTTGGTACACCGTGCCACCGTGCCTAGTCTGTCCCAAGCCCACCTATACTGGGTGCCACTTGGTAGACTACTAACACTACCTACAAACACTAGAAACTAGTTGCAACTCCTGGACAGAGATCGAGTTGATCAATAAGTCTAGAGGGCTCGAGTTACTGGAACCCAATGTGTGGTAGTAACTATTCATGGATCACAAAAACAGAACTCAGTTCCTGAGGACGGCTGCAATGAGACAACCCACCATGTACTCCTACATGGCCTCTCACCGCTACCTTTACCAAATCGTGGTCACACACTTAGCTCACACATAGTAGGACATGTTCATCACCATTCCAATTCATTCCCGATGAATTAGACCTGACTCAACTCTAAGCAATAGCAGGCATGACAAACAAGCATGAATGAGTAGGCACACTAGGGCTCAAACAATTCGTACTCATGCTAGTCGGTTTCATCTAATTACTATGGCAATGACAGGTCATGCAGACGAAAGGGGTTCAGCTACCGCAACATGTAACAGTTGAAACGTTGTTGTCCTAATGCAGTAAAAGAGAGCAGGAGCGAGAGAGTGGGATTGTATCGGAATGACCAAGGGGGTTTTGCTTGCCTGGCACTTCTGAAGATAGTATAGTTCTTCATCGGTGTCATTGATCTCATCATCGGAACATCGTCTACTGAGAGGGGACAAACACTGGCAACAGAGAAGGAGAGCACAATCAATGCAATGCAACAATATGATGTATGATCATGACAAGTCAAGATGCTGTTGATTGAGCTAATGCAACTAGCAACAAGTTAAATGGACTGGTTTGAACACTAGGTTCAAATTCAAACTCCACATAAGTTGTTCTAACGTGCATGAAAATGGTACATATGGATAGATTGGATTTTTCTGATCATTTTTCATATATAAATCTTTTCATTTGGAGCTACGGTTTAATTTCTATGATTTTTCAAAGTTTTGGATATTTTCTGAAATTTCCTGGATTATTTTTAATCCAAAAAATTATTAACTGCGTCAGCAATGTGCAAGCATGACATCAGCGAGTCAACTGAGGCTGACCAGGTCAAACCTGACCAGTGGGTCCCAGTGGTCAGCGACTCAATGACTAATCTAAATTAAAATTAAGCTAAACTAATTAGTAAGCGGGGTTGGCCCCACAGGTGAGTGTCTCATCTGCTTAATTGGGTAATTAGCACTAATATTTTGCCTAACCTAAATTTAAACTGGGGCGGGGCCCATGTGTCAGTGAGACGGAGTTAACAGGGGTTATTTAACTTAACCCGTGTCTTTAATAGCAGGGTCCCACAAGTCAGTGACGTGTGGTTAACTAAACAATGATTAGGCCCTAATATAATAACTGCCACATCATCACCACCGGAGTTTAGCCGGCGGCAACCATTCCGCGCGGCGGAGGGTGTCGGGTTTTGTCGTCCGGTGACCAAACAAGCGGCGGAGAGGCTCTACGCATAGCTGGCGTTCTTCCGCATCCAACGGGGCTGAAGTCGGCGGCTGGGGTGGCCGGAAACCGCGGCGACGACCTCAACAGCGGCGGTCGGAGATTGGCTTAGCGCGGGCGAGGTGCTATGCTTGGCTGACGAGCGAGCTAAGTAGCGGGGCGGACTCCTGGGAGCTCCAGGAGCACACCGGTGCCACTGGACCAAGCGGAGATGCTCAGGAGCGAGGACCTCATCGGTCATGGCGGACGGCGGCGCTCGGGACACGCGGGGCGGTGGCTAGCGCGCAAATTATGGCACGAGAGGTGAGGGTAAAGATGGAGGAGATCACTGGGATCCGTAGGGATGGTTAGCGGGCTCGGGGATGCGTCGGAGACGGCGGATCGATGGCGGCGATGGTCGGAGCCCAAGGTGGAAGACGATGGTGATAGCGATGTTGTAGGGCGCCCGAGGATGCGTGGCTCGTCTGGGATGACGCAGACGATGAGGCGGAGCCGATGGACACGGTGGTTGGTCGAGGGACAGGCGGTGAGCGAGGTGGCAGTGAGCGGCGGCGACGAGCTCACTCGGCTTCGGGAGGGAGAGCGAGAGAGGCGAGGTAGGGAGAGAGAGAGGTAAGCGGTCGAGGGGGTCCAGGGGGTAGCGTGGCGCCTCCAGAGCGTCTAGACCGTCGAGGGGAGAAGCAGGCGGGGTGGAGGTGGCGCTGCGCGCGTCGGGCACACGCCCTCGGCCTACTGGCAGAGGTGGAAGAAGACCCCGGCGCCCCTGGTGGGTTGGGCCGATTTGTTGGGCTGCCAGGTAAGACGACCCACGTGAGTCCTTCTCTCTCTCTCTTTCCAATTCTGTTTCTGTTTCCTATTTATTTTGATTTGTTTTGAGTTAGTAAAAATACTAACTCATTTTGTAAAATCCTCACAAAAATTGTGGGCACTATTTGAATTATTTCCAACAGCCCCCAATTGTTTTCAAAAGTATTGAAGCATTTAAAATATTTATAGGCATTAAATGCTCCAATTCAAATACAATATGATTTAACTCAAAAGTCCATAAATGTCCAAGAAATATGCTCATCATTTTTGGCAGAGGTTTTCACCTTTATCATAAATCATGAACATTTTCAAAGGGCAATTTGGGTTTATTGAAAATGATTTTATGTTGAACCTATTTGATTTGATCTAGTGCTAGGGTTTGATCAATCCCCATTTCAATTTCAAAAGAATTTAAACATGATGCAACACGTGACTAGCTAGCTCAGAGCATACCAGAACTAGGGATGTGACAACTCGCCCCCACTAAACAAGAATCTCATTCCGAGATTCAAGAAGTGGAGTAAGAAGACAGAGGGGTCACAAAACTATCACAGTCTTCTCGATCCAACTGCCCTTCTCGAAGATACCGATATATTGCATCACATTGCTCTTGACGTCTTTGCCTTCGAGATCTTCATCCAACACGCTGACGACGGAAGGAAACTCTACAGGAAACGATCTTCTTAAAGATCGAGCAACTCAAGATCAACTCATGGAGTGAGAAGTTGAAACATCTCTTGGGCTGAGACACAAAACACACATCGAGAGAGATGGGAGGTAATAAATGACAGGGGTTCAAATTGGTAGGCAACAATTCCACGCTGGAGTAGGATGGTGCATGGTTTCAAAGTAGCGAGGAAGTAATTGCCATGATTCCATAACGGGAGACCTTAGGGAAAGGTGACTCGTAGAGCATTTCCCTTAAGTGGCAAAAAGAATTACTTTTGATACAAAGATCATTGAAACTCTTTATACCAGCCTGAGGTAATCACAATCGATCATTGGAAGGGGTTCGAAAGAATGGCATACTCCGACTAGGATGGATGATGTGGACTACCTTGTTGAAGACAACACAATGGATGATTTTTAGCTTATCATCGGAAATGGATGGGGCCCATGGTAGGACCACTTTTGAAGGTGATCCTGACCAGAAATTACTGAGAAGGGTAGTCCAAGGTTGAATGGCACAATGGCGGTGCAAGCTAGGAACAAAATGCAATTGCTGGGAATGATCCTAGTAACTAGGAAGAAACTCAACAGTAGAGAGGGATTCCACTATTAGAAAGGTTATGGCATAATCGAAGAAACTGAGAGAAGATCCCAATTAATGCCGACGATAATACTAGTGCTTGCGCGTGCTCTCAAGAACTTGAGCATTTCCATATTCATCAAGGTTCTACCAACATCCATGCTGAGGATCCTGGCAACACATCCTACTACCATGATGAATAGTGATGGTCAATGCAGATACAAAGGAGGACAACACTTTCTCAGATTTCACCTTAGCGATGCCAAGGAAACGAAATTTGGATGTTCGACCGAGAGACATTTAGCACTCTGCTTCTAATGTTCTCCTTGATGTGGTAGCGTTACCCATTTATAGATATGGTTTGGTATCTAGAACATCAAGTGAAAGGTCAGACTTCGGGAGCACAAGAATCCATAAGGAATAACTACCGGAGTAAATCCTACGAAATCCTTATGGGGAGGTGGCCAACTTCCTCAATCAAGATACTACAATGATAGGTCTTCCGCCTGGGTGTGTTGGCCACGACATCCACCCCGGTTTAGAAGGACCAACATTATAATTCCTGGGAAAAGGTCCAACCATCATATCTGCCTGAGATTCAGATCTGGTTGGTGTCAGGATATTCCAGACTCATCAAGTCCAGAGAGAAAAACAAAAGTTTGCAACACAAGTCGACGAGATGACATTGCAGGATTCTTGGGAAATAGACTATGGTAGCATGCTCCAAAACATGAGCTGGTTCTGCTAAACACATGTGAACATGCTGTCCCATACAAGCATGACCACATAGTAGTCTTATAATAAAATACTACCGAGTTTAGGTGGGGAACCATCATCGAGGATATTGAAGTCTTGTGCACTTAAATTAGACTTCTTTACCTAGAACAAGTCAATCAGTGGCTTGGTGGGCTACGGAATTCATATAGAGTGGAGGTAATTAATCTACCAAACCATAGTATACTTTGCACATGCATGACTGACTTGGGACGATTCCAAAGGAAGCAAAACTAACTCTCTCAAATTCACGGCGGCAACTTGCATCGAATGCACATGAATGAGAGGAAGTCACTTCTTTCATCCAAACATATGCTTCATGAACGGGGCATGAAGAAAATGCTTATACAAGTTTCGAACACTAGCTGAATGTTCAACATGAATCATGGGGGAGACAAAATGCTATTGATGGGCTCAATAGCAACTCATCTGAATTTCCATATCACTGGACTTCCACCATCATGTGAACACGGTGATAGCATTGGTCAGACCAAAAGATGTAATGGTGTATGCTCGAGGGATGAACCACGAGTAAGACAACACTACGAACATCGTTGGTTCTGATTTGACTTGACGATAGCCCATACTCAAGTCAAAGTTTTGACAAGACAAATAGATCCAACAACTGATCATGAGGACGAATCGATGAAGATATCATATTTCTTCAACACACACACAACACACAAGGATATCCCTTTGGAGATGAACTAAGTGGGACAAGCTTTCATCTTCCAACTCTCCAAGTTGTTCTGTAGCTCAACCAACTAGCTCAGGGATATCCTACATAGGTTCTTGGAGAAGGGTGGTTTATAAGAAAACCAACTTGATCGCGAGCTCAACAGAACGGTTAGGGGGAAACCTGGTGATACTTCTGAGAAGATAATCGGAAAATCATGAACCACCGATATGTTACTAAGCTCGAGAACAATCTTGCTTTTCAGACAAGACGATATGATCAAAAGAGCAAGGGATTCAATCCTAACTCAAAGATCGAAGAGTGCACCAGAAATAAGAACAAGGTAGCACGATCAATCCTAGAATAGTGTTTCGATAACCAACACGCTAAGAATGATATTAGTGTCCATTAACTACCAAGCAACGCGGTAGCTAGGAGTATTGATTTCACACACCACGGTTCATTTGCCGGCATTCCGGTTGCGGCAACACGGGACCGAGGAATGAAAAATGATGGCAAGAAGTATCACTGCATCAAGAATTCATGAGAGATGGTACAATTCTCATGACAATCCTGACATAAAGGGGGTAATACTCTAGGGTAGAACAGAGCAAAAGCTGGATTGGCATTTGATCTGCGAAATACCACTACTTTGAACCAATCCTGGATATGGATGAGGTACTGGAGTATTGTTTCTCCTAGTCATTCTGAACCAGAATGGCTTGACGGACCACAAGAATAATAGCCATCGATGAACATGATTGCACACATACTCTTGACTATCGAATGGTAGACAATGGTCGGAATACAAGTGAAGAGTAACAACTCAGGGAACATATAACATTTTGAGTTGTGGATGCATAGATTAGTATGTTGAACTAAGTCCAACAGGTTTCTTCCGAATAACCCATGCAGGAAGGTAGAACTGGCGGAATCACAATTATGAATGGAGAACTCATCAAGAGCACTCTGGTTGTGATCTTTTGGTTCAAAAGAACTTCTGCCATATTGGCTCATGGTATTGTAAGAACGATATACCACGGGCCTCGAGGACTATCACAAGGTTAATAATATCTTAAGGGAACTAGCAAATACTAACAACATGAAGTAGGGTGAATCTCAGGTTCAAAACCCAGGAGTAGAATACCTACTAACTAAATAACATCACGAGATGCTTTCGAGAATGGTGGCCAGAATCATCACACTGGGAACACCAAACATGGCTAGATTACTAACTCTAAGATACCCTAGTGTCATAATAACAACTTCAACATATATGTCGAGGCAATAGAGTACCTCAACACACCGATTAGTGTGCTTAACCTGGCCCAAAATACTACGGAAACCTGGAGGAAAGATTTGCAAGTGCATCAGACTATTTAGAAACCTGGAATGACTCGGACAGCATAACGGCTGTAAATGCTCAAAATGATTTGAGACATCCTTCAAAAATGGTGGCATAACCACTCAACATCACAATATCAAGGTTCTAAGGCCAGCTATGAACATACAGAAGTAATAGTAACTGAACTGAGACTTGAATCCATCAATCCTACAAGTCTACGGATTAGTAACACGTGATCCTGATAGAAGATGAGAAGCCTAGTTCTTAATCCCCGTAGAAGAGAAGAGGGTGACTCAGATCAGAGGGCATGAGGTAAAGGAGTAAAAGAGCCTTACGTTCCCATCAACAATCAATTCCCTTATATAACTAAAGCATTTCTAGACACGACTTCTAGCAGCTTGGCTTGGTAATCCTACAGGCATCAGGCTCTGATACCAAAGTTGTTAGGACCCCGATTCTAAGTCACACCGATCTAGCCTTTAACACCACATATCACATTGCGGCCTCACGCACGGTCCATGGGTGTCACCTTACCATGGCCCGGGACCGTTTCCGCCTTTTGGCTCACGTATATGATAGTGTCGCTAGCATCCATATGACATAGAATCCGGGCCGACATGGCTAGTCATGAACCCAAAACAGCACCAACCTATGGGGACAGGCATACATGAATCACATCGAGCATGTCAGTCAGCAGCGTGTGAATCCGGGCTGTAGCACTGGGCTAACAGGACTCCAGGAACCCGGGCTGTAGCAGGCTAGGCAGGACTCCGGATGTCACCGCGTGACATTTTCCCGAAGATACAGACACAGGAACGAAGTGAAACACATGCCGGCCAGTCAAGTGTCCTGAGCAATAGTGCTGGGCTAGCAGGACTCCGGTGAACCGGGCTGTAGCGGACTACTATGGCTCATGGAAGCACTAGACTACATTTCCCCATAAGAGAGGTTGCCAAGGATAAACAACTAGATTGTCGGATCCCACACATACCAAGCATTTCAATCATACACACAATATGCTCGATATGTGTAAATACAACATGGCATCACAACATAACTCCACGACTCAAGTATTTATTCATTAGGCTCCGAGGAGCGAGATATTACAAACATGGGTCTCATGTCCCAACATTCAGAGCATACAAGTCAAAGCACATGCGGAAGCTTAACTTGTCTAAGTACAGACACCTACAAATGAAGAAGGATGAGAAGCCTGACTACCTACAAGACCCTCCCAAGGGTACAAGATCGAAGCTGAGGTAACAAGCTAAACGTCGAAGTCCATGTGGAACTACTAGCGAGACTGAAGTCTCTCTGCAAAACATAAAATAAGCAAATGTACCCAGCAAGACTTACATCAGAACTAACTACATATGCATCGGTATCAACAAAGGGGGTGATGGAGTTTAACTGCAGCAAGCCAACTTTGACTCAGTGGCTAACCTGAACTACGACTGCAAGTAACTCTTTTGAGGTGGCACACACGAGTCCACATATTCACCATACCAATACACCACTATGGATCCGCTCCCGCCTCCCTGCGAGAACACCATCCATAGCACTCACGCTTATCTTGCGAGTTTTAGAGTATCCACTTTCACTTGTCTATGAACTATGCAAGGGGTCCAAGTTTCCATATCCGAGGAATCCGGCTATTCGAATAGATAATGATAACCATGCAGGGGTGTACTTCTTCACACACGCTCTCGCCACTTATCTCCCTGTACATGTCTTGTACCTCGGCAACCTTCAAGCGGAAGCCGGACGAGGGAGTCAGCCACGACCTGACTAACCAACAAGTCTCCAGTCCAGGTTTATCGCCTATTCGGGTTCCATCCGCAAGGAGATCCGGCCGGGGTGTCGCTCACGGCCCCAAACGATGTGAGCAGGGTTCCCAAGCCCACCATCCGGGTGCCACTTGGTACACCGTGCCACCGTGCCTAGTCTGTCCCAAGCCCACCTGTACCGGGTGCCACTTGGTAGACTACTAACACTACCAAACAACACCAGAAACTAGTTGCAACTCATGGACAGAGATCAAGTTGATCAATAAGTCGAGAAGGGTCGAGTTACCGGAACCCAATCTGTGGTAGTAACTGTTCATGGATCACAAACACAGAACTCAGTTCCTGAGGACGGCTGCAATGAGAAAACCCACCATGTACTCCTACATGGCCTCTCACCACTACCTTTCCCAAATCATGTTCACACACTTAGCTCACACACAGTAGGACATGTTCATCACCATTCCAATTCATTCCCGATGAATCAGACCTGACTCAACTCTAAGCAATAGCAGGCATGACAAACAAGCATGAATGAGTAGGCACACCAGGGCCAAACAATTCCTACTCATGCTAGTGGGTTTCATCTAATTACTGTGGCAATGACAGGTCATGCAGCGGAAAGGGGTTCAGCTCCCGTACCATGTAACCGTTGAAACATTGTTGTCCTAATGCAGTAAAAGATAGCAGGAGCAAGAGAGTGGGATTGTATCGAAATGACCAAGGGGGTTTTGCTTGCCTGACACTTCTGAAGATAGTATAGTTCTGTTGGAAATATGCCCTAGAGGCAATAATAAAATGGTTATTATTATATTTCTTTGTTCATGATAATTGTCTATTGTTCATGCTATAATTGTGTTATCCGGAAATCATAATACATGTGTGAATACATAGACCACAACACATCCCTAGTGAGCCTCTAGTTGACTAGCTCGTTGATCAAAAGATAGTCATGGTTTCCTGACTATGGCCATTGGATGTCACTGATAACGGGATCACATCATTAGGAGAATGATGTGATGGACAAGACCCAATCCTAAGCATAGCTCAAAGATCGTGTAGTTCGTTTGCTGTAGCTTTTCCGAATGTCAAGTATCATTTCCTTAGACCATGAGATTGTGCAACTCCCGGATACCGTAGGAGTACTTTGGGTGTGCCAAACGTCGCAACATAACTGGGTGACTATAAAGGTAAACTACAGGAATCTCCGAAAGTGTCTATTGGGTTGGCACGAATCGAGACTGGGATTTGTCACTCCGTATGATGGAGAGGTATCTCTGGGCCCACTCGGTAATGCATCATCATAATGAGCTCAATGTGACCAAGTGGTTGATCACGGGATCATGCATTACGGCACGAGTAAAGTGACTTGCCGGTAACGAGATTGAACGAGGTATTGGGATACCGACGATCGAGTCTCGGGCAAGTAACGTACCGACTGACAAAGGGAATTGTATACGGATTTATTGAATCCTCGACATTGTGGTTCATCCGATGAGATCATCGAGGAGCATGTGGGAGCCAACATGGGTATCCAGATCCCGCTGTTGGTTATTGACCGGGGAGTCGTCTCGGTCATGTCTGCGTGTCTCCCGAACCCGTAGGGTCTACACACTTAAAGTTCAGTGACGCTAGGGTTGTTGAGATATTAGTATACGGTAACCCGAAAGTTGTTCGGAGTCCCGGATGAGATCCCGGACATCATGAGGATTTCCCGAATGGTCCGGAGGTGAAGATTTATATATATAGGAAGTCAAGTTTCAGCCATCGGGAAAGTTTTGGGGGTAATCGGTATTGTACCGGGGCCACCGGAAAGGGTCCCGAGGGTCCACCGGGTGGGGCCACCTATCCTGGAGGGCCCCATGGGCTGAACTTGGAGGGGAACCAACCCCTAGTGGGCTGGTGCGCCCCCCCTTGGGCCTCCCCTGCGCCTAGGGTTGGAAACCCTAGGGGTGGGGGGGGCGCCCCACTTGCCTTGGGGGGTAAGCCACCCCCTTGGCCCCCCCCCTTGGAGATTGGATCTCCTAGGGCTGGCGCCCCCCCTAGGGACCCTATATATAGTGGGGGGAGGGAGGGCAGCCGCACCCTAGCCCCTGGCCTCTCCCTCTCCCTCCCGTGACACTCCTCCATCTCCCTGTGCATGGTGAAGCCCTGCCGAGATCGCCGTAGTTTCCACCACCACGCTGTCGTGCTGCTGGATCTCCATCAACCTCTCCTTCCCCCTTGCTGGATCAAGTTGGAGGAGACGTCTCCCCAACCGTACGTGTGTTGAACGCGGAGGTGCCGTCCGTTTGGCGCTAGGTCATCGGTGATTTGGACCACGACGAGTACGACTCCATCAACCCCGTTCTCTTGAACGCTTCCGCGCGCAATCTACAAGGGTATGTAGATGCACTCCTCTCTCCCTCGTTGCTAGATGACTCCATAGATTAATCTTGGTGATGCGTAGAAAATTTTAAAATTCTGCTATGTTCCCCAACAGTGGCATCATGAGCTAGGTATATGTGTAGTTTCTATGCACGAGTAGAACACAAAGAAGTTGTGGGCGTCGATATTGTCAATTTGCTCTTGATTCGGCGGCATCGTGGGATGAAGCGGCCCGGACCGACCTTATAGGTACACTTACGTGAGACTGGTTCCACCGATTGACATGCACTAGTTGCATAAGGTGGCTGACGGTTGTCTGTCTCTCCCACTTTAGTCGGATCGGATTCGATGAAAAGGGTCCTTATGAAGGGTAAATAGAAATTGGCATATCACATTGTGGTTTTGGCGTAGGTAAGAAACGTTCTTGCTAGAAACCTATAGCAGCCACATAAAAACTTGCAACAACAATTAGAGGACGTCTAACTTGTTTTTGCAGCATGTGCCGTGTGATGTGATATGGCCAAAAGGATGTGATGAATGATATATGTGATGTATGAGATTGATCATGTTATTGTAATAGGAATCACGACTTGCATGTCGATGAGTATGACAACCGGCAGGAGCCATAGGAGTTGTCTTTATTTATTTATGACCTGCGTGTCAACATAAACATCATGTAATTACTTTACTTTATTGCTAAAGCGTTAGCCATAGTAGTAGAAGTAATAGATGACAAGACAACTTCAAGAAGACACGATGATGGAGATCATGATGATAGAGATCATGGTGTCATGCCGGTGACAATGATGATCATGAAGCCCCGAAGATGTTGATCAAAAGGAGCAAATGATATTGGCCATATCATGTCACTATTTGATTGCATATGATGTTTATCATGATTTACATCTTATTTGCTTAGAACGATGGTAGCTTAAATAAGATGATCCCTCGTAATAATTTCAAGAAAGTGTTCCCCCTAACTGTGCACCATTGCGAAGGTTCGTTGTTTCGAAGCACCACGTGATGATCGGGTGTGATAGATTCTAACGTTCAAATATAACGGGTGTAAGCCAGATTTACACACGCAATACGTCGGGCCCGATGACTCTCTTCTGTGACAACACTGGAGCTATTGCCCTTGCCAAGGAGCCCAGGTTTCACAGGAAGACCAGGCATATCAAGCGTCGCTTCAACTCCATTCGTGAAAGTGTTCAAAATGGAGACATAGAGATTTGTAAAGTACATACGGACCTGAATGTGGCAGATCCGTTGACTAAACCTCTCCCTAGAGCAAAACATGATCAACACCAGAACTACATGGGTGTTCGATTCATCACAATGTAACTAGACTATTGACTCTAGTGCAAGTGGGAGACTGTTGGAAATATGCCCTAGAGGCAATAATAAAATGGTTATTATTATATTTCTTTGTTCATGATAATTGTCTATTGTTCATGCTATAATTGTGTTATCTGGAAATCGTTATACATGTGTGAATACATAGACCACAACACGTCCCTAGTGAGCCTCTAGTTGACTAGCTAGTTGATCAAAAGATAGTCATGGTTTCCTGACTATGGACATTGGATGTCATTGATAACGGGATCACATCATTAGGAGAATGATGTGATGGACAAGACCCAATCCTAAGCATAGCTCAAAGATCATGTAGTTCATTTGCTGTAGCTTTTCCGAATGTCAAGTATCATTTCCTTAGACCATGAGATTGTGCAACTCCTGGATACTGTAGGAGTGCTTTGGGTGTGCCAAACGTCGCAACGTAACTGGGTGACTATAAAGGTACACTACAAGTATCTCCGAAAGTGTCTGTTGGGTTGGCACGAATCGAGACCGGGATTTGTCACTCCGTATGACAGAGAGGTATGTCTGGGCCCACTCGGTAATGCATCATCATAATGACCTCAATGTGACCAAGTGGTTGATCACGGGATCATGCATTACGGCACGAGTAAAGTGACTTGCCGGTAACGAGATTGAACTAGGTATTGGTATACCAACGATCGAGTCTCGGGCAAGTAACGTACCGACTGACAAAGGGAATTGTATACAAATTGATTGAATCCTCAACATCGTGGTTCATCCGATGAGATCATCGAGGAGCATGTGAGATCCAACATGGGTATCCAGATCCCGTTGTTGGTTATTGACCTGGGAGTCGTCTCGGTCATGTCTGCGTTTCTTCCGAACCCCGTCTACACACTTAAGGTTCGGTGACGCTAGGGTTGTTGAGATATTAGTATACGGTAACTCGAAAGTTGTTCGGAGTAACGGATGAGATCCCGGACGTCATGAGGAGTTCCGGAATGGTCCGGAGGTGAAGATTTATATATATATAGGAATTCATGTTTCGGCCATCAGGAAAGTTTCGGGGGTAATCGGTATTGTACCGGGACCACCGGAAAGGGTCCCGGGGGTCCACCGGGTGGGGCCACCTATCCCGGAGGGCCCCATGGGCTGAATTGGGAGGGGAACCAGCCCCTAGTGGGCTGGTGCCCCCCCCCTTGGGCCTCCCCTGCGCCTAGGGTTGGAAACCCTAGGGGTGGGGGGTGCCCCACTTGCCTTGGGGGGCAAGCCACCCCCTTGGCCGCCGCCCCCCCTTGGCGATTGGATCTCCTAGGGCCGGCGCCCCCCCTAGGGACCCTATATATAGTGGGGGGGAGGGAGGGCAGCCGCACCCTAGCCCCTGGCCTCTCCCTCTCCCTCCTGTGACACTCCTCCATCTCCCTGTGCTTGGCGAAGCCCTGCCGAGATCGCCGTAGTTTCCACCACCACGCCGTCATGCTGCTGGATCTCCATCAACCTCTCCTTCCCCCTTGCTGGATCAAGTTGGAGGAGACGTCTTCCCAACCGTATGTGTGTTGAACGCGGAGGTGCCGTCCGTTCGGCGCTAGGTCATAGGTGATTTGGATCACGACGAGTACGACTCCATCAACACCGTTCTCTTGAACGCTTTCGCGTGCGATCTAAAAGGGTATGTAGATGCACTCCTCTCTCCCTCGTTGCTAAATGACTCCATAGATTGATCTTGGTGATGCGTAGAAAATTTTAAAATTCTGCTACGTTCTCCAAGAGTTCATCGGTGTCATCAATCTCATCGTCAGAACGTCGTCTACTGAGAGGGGACAAACACTGGCAATAGAGAAGGAGAGCACAATCAATGCAATGCAACAATATGATGTATGATCATGACATGGCAACATGCTGTTGATTGAGCTAATGCAACTAGCAACAAGTTAAATGGAGTTGGTTTGAACACTAGGTTCAAATTCAAACTCCACATATGGTTATTTAAATGCCATACATTTGATTTGTCCTAAACAGTAGCTATAAGTTGTCCTAAACAGTAGCTATATGGACAGTAGCTATAAGTTGTTCTTTTCATTTGGAGTTACGATTTAATTTCTATGATTTTTCAAAGTTTTGGATATTTTCTGAAATTTCCTGGATTATTTTTAATCCAGAAAATTATTAACTGTGTCAGCATTGTGCAAGCATGACATCAGCGAGTCAACTGAGGCTTACCAGGTCAAACCTGACCAGTGGGTCCCAGTGGTCAGCGACTCAATGACTAATCTAAATTAAAATTAAGCTAAACTAATTAGTAAGGGGGTTGGCCCCACAGGTGAGTGTCTCATCTGCTTAATAGGGTAATTAGCACTAATATTTTGCCTAACCTAAATTTAAACTGGGGCGGGGCCCATGTGTCAGTGAGACAGAGTTAACATGGGTTATTTAACTTAACCCGTGTCTTTAATAGCAGGGTCCCACAAGTCAGTGACGTGTGGTTAACTAAACAAAGATTACGCCCTAATATAATTACTGCCACGTCATCACCACCGGAGTTTAGCCGGCGGCGACCATTCCGCGCAGCGGAGGGCATCGGGTTTTGTCGTCCGGTGACCAAACAAGCGGCGGAGAGGCTCTACGCATAGCTGGCGTTCTTCTGCATCCAACGGGGCTGAAGTCAGCGGCTGGGGTGGCTGGAAACGGCAGCGGGGACCTCAACGGCGGCGGCCGGAGCTCGGCTTAGCGCGGGCGAGGTGCTATGCTTGGCTGACGAGTGAGCTAAGCAGCGGGGCGGACTCCTGGGAGCTCCAGGAGCACGCTGGTGCCACTGGACCAAGCGGAGATGCTCAGGAGCGAGGACCTCATAAGTCATGGCGGACGGCGGCGCTCGGGACACGCGGGGCGGTGGCGAGCGCGCAATTTATGGCACGGGGGGTGAGGGGAAAGATAGAGGAGCTCACTGGGATCCGTAGGGATGGTTAGCGGGCTCGGGGATGCGTCGGAGACGGCGGATCGACGGCGGCGGTGGTCGGAGCCCGAGGTGGAAGACGACGGCGATTGGTCGAGGGACAGGCGGTGAGCGCGGTGGCAGTGAGCGGCGGCGACGAGCTCGCTCGGCTTCGGGAGGGAGAGCGAGAGAGGCGAGGCAGGGAGAGAGGGAAGCGGTCGAGGGGCTCCAGGGGGTAGCGTGGCACCTCCAGAGCATCTAGACCGTCGAGGGGAGAAGCAGGCAGGGTGGAGGTGGCGTTGCACGCGTCGGGCACACGCCCTCTGCCTACTGGCAGAGGTGGAAGAAGACCCCGGCGCCCCTGGTGGGTTGGGCCGATTTTTTGGGATGCCAGGTAAGACGACCCAGGTGAGTCCTTCTCTCTCTCTCTGTTTCCAATTCTGATTCTGTTTCCTATTTATTTTGATTTGTTTTGAGTTAGTAAAAATACTAACTCATTTTGTAAAATCCTGACAAATATTGTGGGCACTATTTGAATTATTTCCAACAGCCCCCAATTGTTTTCAGAAGTATTGAAGCATTTAAAATATTTATAGGCATTAAATGCTCCAATTCAAATACAATATGATTTAACTCAAAAATCCATAAATGTCCAAGAAATATGCTCAGCATTTTTGGCAGAGGTTTTCACCTTTATCATAAATCATGAACAGTTTCAAAGGGCATTTTGGGTTTATTGAAAATGATTTTATGTTGAACCTATTTGATTTGATCTGGTGCTAGGGTTTGATCAATCCCCATTTCAATTTCAAAAGAATTTAAACATGATGCAACACGTGACTAGCTAGCTCAGAGCATACCAGAACTAGGGATGTGACAGAAGGGGCCTCGGAGCGCTCCGGACCAGCGCCCACCATGTTTCAACACCTGCCATGAAAAAGATTAAACGAAATTAATACAACATAAAAAAATACCGACATGAATAATAATATATGATGTTTTTCATGACAAAATCAAAAAATATATATGGTGTCGGGGTGGCGTGTCGGGGTCGGGGTGCTGTTTCGTGGTCTGGGTGTCGGGGGTCGGGGTGTCGTGGTCGGGGTGTGGTGTCAGGGTGTCGGGGGTCGGGGGTCGGGGGTCGGGGTGTCAGGGGGTCGGGGGTCAGGGTCGGGTGTTAGGGTGTCGGGGGTCGGTGTGCCGTGTCGGGGTCGGGGTGCTGTTTCGGCGTCTAGGTGTCGGGGGTAGGGGTGTTAGAGTGTCGGGGGTCGGGGTCGGGGTGTCGTGCCGGGGTGTCGGGGTGGCGTGTCGGGGTCGAGGTGCCGTGTCGGGGTCGGGGTGTCGGGGGTCGGGGTGTCGGGGTGTGGGTCGCGGTCGGGGCACGTGACAACCTTTTCTTCTTCTCTTCTTCACCTCCTCCTCTTCCTCCCTCCTCCTCCTCTTCTCCTCTTCCTCCTCCTCCTCCTCTTCCTCCCTCCTCCTCCTCTTCATCCTCTTCTTCTTCTTCTTCCTTCTTCTTTCTTCTTTCTTCTTCTTCTTCTTCTTCTTCTTCTTCTTCTTCTTCTTCTTCTTCTTCTTCTTCTTCTTCTTCTTCTTCTTCTTCTTCTTCTTCTTCTTCTTCTTCTTCTTCTTCTTCTTCTTCTTCTTCTTCTTCTTCTTCTTCTTCTTCTTCTTCTTCTTCTTCTTCTTCTTCTTCTTCTTCTTCTTCTTCTTTCTTCTTCGTCTTTTCTTCTTCCCCCTCCTCCTCTTCCTCCCTCCCCCCTCTTCTTAAAACTAAAACTAATCTAAAATAAACTAAACTAAAAATAAAAATAAAAACTAAACTAAAACTATGACTAAAACTAGGGTTTACAGTTTCCAATTCCTCTTCTTTTCTTTCTTCTTCTCCCTCCTCCTCTGACTCTGTTCTCCCCTCTTCTTCTTCTTCTTCTTCTTCTTCTTCTTCCCCTTCTACATATTCTAGCACTAAAACGAAATTGAATCTAACACTAAATCTAAAACTAAAACTAAACCGAATCTAACACTAAATCTAACAGCAAAAAAAAGAAAAAACAGAAAAAAAAATGACTCACCGGATCGAGCGGCGGCGGCAGGGCGACGGTGGCGCTGGGGCGGTGAGCGGCGGCGCCGAGCCGGCAGGGAGGCGGGGGCGATGGGGCCGTGATGGCGCCGGGAGCGACGGTGGCACCGGGTGGTGGGCGGGTGGTGGGGGCACCGGGGCCGTGGGGCGGGCGGGCGGCGACGTGGTGGGGGTGGCGGGGTGGTGGGCCGACGAGGCATCGACGCATGGGGGCGGCGGGGTGGTGGGTCGACGGGGCAAGCGATGGCGGGTGGCGGGGGCGACGGCGGGTACTGGGGGCGGCGGCGGGCGTCGGGGAGGAGAGAGGGAGAGAAACAGAGAGAAAGGGCGGGGTGGGGTTCGGCGGTTAGTTAGGAAGAATCTTTGCCGTCTGCCCACCCTTTCTCATCCGCTTTGTTTCCTCTTTGCCGTCTGCTAGCAGACTGCAAAGAGGGGGCCATTAAGTTTTCCTCAATTAACTCGTTTAGTGGGGTCAGCTCTCTCTTTGCCATCAGCCAGCAGACGGCAAAGAACAGGCTGATGGCTAAGACCTTCTTTGTCGTCTGCCGGTTCTTTGCCGTCCATTTTCCTTAAGCTAATGGAGAAGACCTTCTTTGTCGTCCACTGGCTGATGGCAAAGAGAGAGTTAAGGTAAACCTAACCATAGCATGAAACATTTGGATACAAATCAGCCCCTTACGAAGCAACTCATAAACTAGGGTTTAAGCTTCTGTCACTCTAGCAACCCATCATCTACTTATTACTTCCCAATGCCTTCCCCTAGGCCAAAACAATGGTTAAGTGTCATTTAGGCAACGTTCACATGAAACCACTAGAGGAGAGACAACATACAGCTCATCAAAATATCGAACGAATACCAAATTCACATGACTACTTATAGCAAGACTTCTCCCATGTCCTAAGGAACAAACGTAACTACTCACAAATTATATTCATGTTCATAATCAGAGGGGTACTAATATGCATAAAGGATCTGAACATATGATATTCCACCGAATAAACCAACTAGCGTCAACTACAAGGAGTAATAACACTACTAGCAACCCACAGGTACCAATCTGTGGCTTTGGGACAAAGATTGGATACAAGAGATGAACTAGGGTTTGACATGAGATGGTGCTGGTGAAGACGTTGATGGAGATTGACCCCCTCCCGATGAGAGGACAGATGGTGATGATGATGGTGATGATTTCCCCCTCTCGGAGGGAAGTTTCCCCGGTAGAACAGCTCCGCCGGAGCCCTAGATTGGTTCCACCAAGGTTCCGCCTCGTGGCAGCGGAGTTTCATCCTATGAGCTAGCTTATGATTTTTTCCTCGACGATAGACCTCATATAGCAGAAGATGGGCATCAGAGGGCTACTAGGGGCCCACGAGGCAGGGGGTGCGCCCAGGGGGGTAGGGCGCGCCCCCACCCTCGTGGGTGGTGGGTGGCCCCCCTCTGGTACTTTCTTCGCCCAATATTTTTTATATTCTGAAAATAATTCCCGTGGATTTTCAATACTTTTGGAGTTGCGCAGAATAGGTCTCTAATATTTGCTCCTTTTGCAGCCCAGAATTCCAGCTGCCGGCATTCTCCCTCTTGATGTAAACCTTATAAAATTAGAGAGAATAGGCATAAGTATTGTGACATAATGTGTAATAACAGCCCATAATGCAATAAATATCAATATAAAAGCATGATGCAAAATGGACGTATAAATATGCTTGAGTATTGAATCTTCTTGTCAAAACTAGACTATTGCTTTAAACCATTTTAAAGTCCAACTGTCCATCCTACAAAAGAAAAGAATATGTGATGAACATGTTAGGCAGCATTCAACGTCAAAAATTCAACTATAGAAACTTTATATCATGCTATTATATTATCATTCTTGGATGAACATGTTAAGCAGGAATTTAGCTTGGGGATGCTGATACGTATCCAATGTATCTATATTTTTTTATTATTCCATGCTATTATATTATCATTCTTGGATGTTTTACAATCATTTTATAGAAACTTTATATCATTTTTTGGGACTAACCTTCACATAGGGCCCAGTGCCAGTTGTTGTTTTTTTTACTTCGTAGAAAATCAATAACAAACGGAATCCAAATGAAGCAAAACTTTTTGGAGAATTTGTTTTGACCAGAAGACATCCAGTGGGCCAAAAGATGTACTAGAGGGGAGCCCCAAGAGGGGCACGACCCACCAGGGCACGCCTGGAGGCCCATGCTTGCCCAGATGGTTTGTGCCCACCTCGGTGGCCTCCCGCACTGCCTCTTCGCCCTATAAATCCCCAAATATTCCAGAAACCCAAGGCGATTTGACCAAACAAAACTCCAGCCACCGCAAGTTCCAGAACCATGATTTTCCAATCCATACACCATAATAGAGTGGTTCATCATCCTCACTGGTACCTCTCTGATGATGCGTAGGTAGTTCACCATAGACCTACGGGTCCGTAGGCAGTAGCAAGATGGCTTCCTCTCTCTCTTTTGATTCTCAATAGAATGGTCTCTTGGAGATCTATTTGATGTAACTCTTTTTGCGGTGTGTTTTTTGGGATCCGATGAACTTTGAGTTTATGATCAGATATATATGCATGAATATTATTTGAGTCTTCTTTTGATATCTTAAATGCATGATTATTTATAGCCTTGTATTTCTTATTTGAAAGTTTGGTTTAGTTAGGCCAACTAGATCGATTTTTCTTGCCATGGGAAGAGGTGCTTGATACCCACAAGTATAGGGGATCTACCGTTGTCCTTTAAATAAGTAAGAGTGTCTAACCCAACGAGGAGCAGAAGGAAATGGCAAGTGGTTTTCAGCAAGGTATTCTCTGCAAGCACAAAAATTATCGGTAATAGATAGTTTTGTGATAAGATAATTCGTAACGGGTAACAAGTAACAAATGTAACAATGATTCAGCAAGGCGTCCCAATTCTTTTTGTAGCAAAGGATAAGCCTAGACAAACTCTTATATAAAGCAAGGTGCTCCCGAGGACACATGGGAATTATTGTCAAGTTAGTTTTCATCATGCTCATATGATTCACATTCGTTATTTTGATAATTTGATATGTGGGTGCACCGGTGCTGGAGTGCTGCCCTTACTTGGACAAGCCTCCCACTTATGATTAACCCCTCTCACAAGCATTCACAACTACGGAATAAGAATTAAGATAAATCTAACTATAGCATGAAACATGTGGATCCAAATCAGCCCCTTATGAAGCAACGTGTAAACTAGGGTTTAAGCTTCTGTCACTCTAGCAACCCATCATCTGCTTATTACTTCCCAATGCATTCCCCTAGTCCCGAATCATGGTGAAATGTCATGTAGTAGACGTTCACATAACACCACTAGAGGAAAGACAACATACATCTCATCAAAATACCGAACGAATACCAAATTCACATGATTACTTATAACAAGACTTCTCCCATGTCCTCAGGAACAAACGTAACTACTCACAAAGCATATTCATGTTCATAATCAGAGGGGTATTGAATATCATTAAGGATCTGAACATATGATCTTCCACCAAATAAACCAACTAGCATCAACTACAAGGAGTGATCAACACTACTAGCAACCCACAGGTACAAATCTGAGGTTTTGAGACAAAGATCAGATACAAGAGATGAACTAGGGTTTGAGAGGATATGGTACTGGTGAAGATGTTAATGGAGATTCACGCACTCTTGATGAGAGGATCTTTGGTGATGATGATGGCTTCTATTTTCCCCTCCGGGAGGGAAGTTTCCCCGGCAGAAGATCTCCGTCGGAGCCCTAGATTGCTTTTGCCCAGGTTCCGCCTCAAGACGATGGCACTTCATCCAGAAAGATTCCTTCTGATTTTTTCCAGGTAAAAACCCTTCATATAGGAGAAGATGGCCACCGAGGACCTGCCACGGAGCCCACAAGCCCTAGGGGCACGACTAGGGGGGTAGGGCGCGCCCCCAGGCTTGTGGCCACCTGGTGGGTCCCCCTCTGCTATTTCTGCACCCAATATTTTTTCTATATTCCAAAAAAATTCTTTGTAAATTTTCGAGACTTTTGGTGTTGTTCATAATAGGTCTCTCAGATTTGCTCCTTTCCGGTCCAAAATTCCAGCTGCCGGCATTCTCTCTCTTCATGTAGATCTTGTAAAATAAGACAGAAAAGGCATAAGTATTGTACCATAACGTGTAATAACATCCCATAATGCAATAAATATCAACATAAAAGCATGATGAAAAATCGACGTATCAACTCCCCCAAGCTTAGACCTAGTTGTCCTCAAGCGAAAGCCAAAACCGATGATCATGTCCACATGTTTAGAGATAGAGGTGTCGATAAAATAAATACGGACATGAGGGCATCATGATCATCTTTAGAATAGCAACATATATTGTCATATAATTTCTTATGCTAAACTAACAATTTGTACACAAAGTAAAGTATGAATCAGAAACTTTATTGAAAACTAACAAACTATGATCTCAGTCACCGAAGCAATTGCAATTTATCATATTATTGGAAAGAGCCAATGTAAGAGCTTTTGTATATCAAGTCCACATATTTAACCATCTTTTAGTCTTTCATAATTATTAACACTCACACGATACCTATGAGTTCAAAGCCTCAATCGGACACATAGAAAGATAGGGGCTTATAGTTTCACATCCCAACCTTTTACCTCAAGGGTAATGTCAACAATAATACTTTATGATAACATACATCTGGGTGGGTATATATATCTGGATCTTTCCCCAACATATAGTGCTTGCCAAAAATAAAAAGTGTAAAAGGGAAAGGTGAAGTTCAGCATGACTCTTGTATAAGGGTAAAAGGTAAAAAGTAAAAGATAGCCTCTTCACAGACGGAAGCAGAGGTTGTCATGTGCTTTTATGGTTGGATGCATAAAATCTTAATGCAAAAGAACGTCATTTTATACTACCGCTTGAGATAACGAACTTTATTATGTAGTCCGTCGCTTTTATTTCTTCCATATCACAAGTTCGTATAAAGCTTATTTTCTTCACACTAAAAGATCATACATATTTAGAGAGCTTTTATTTCTCCAACGTATCTGTAATTTATGAAGTATTCATGCTATTAAATTATCCATCTTAGATGTTTTATATGCATTTATATGCTATTTTATATGATTTTTGAGACTAACCTATTAACCTAGAGCCTAGTGCCAGTTTTTGTTTTCCCCTTGTTTTTGAGTATTCATAAAAGGAATACCAAACGGAGTCTAATTGACGTGCCAATTTTTGATGATTTTTGATGGACCAAAAGAAGCCCCCGGAGTAAAAGAGTTGGGCCAGAAGAGTCCCGAGCCGTCCACGAGGGTGGGGGGCGTGCTGCACCCCCTAGGCGTGGGCCCCTATCTCGTGGACGACTCGGAGACCCCCCTGATGTGAAACCGACGCCAAAAATTCCTATAAATACAGAAACCCCCAGAAAATAACCTAGCTCAGAAGTTCCGCTGCCGCAAGCCTATGTAGCCACGAGAAATCAATCTAGGCCCTCTCTGGCACCCTGCCGGAGGGGGCCATCATTACCGGAGGCTATGGAGGAGGATCCCGGAGGGGCCATCATCACCATGAAGGCCAAGGACCAGAGGGAGAACATCTCCCCATCCAGGGGGGAGGCCATGGAGGTGGAAGCACAAGGGGGAGAACCTCTCCTCCTCTCTCTCGGTGGCGCCGGAGTGCCATCAGGAGGGGAAACATCGCCGTGATGATCATCTTCATCAACATCACCATCATCATCACCATCATCTTCTCTTTTACGCGGTCCACTCTCCCGCACCCTGTAATCCCTACTTGAATATGGTGCTTTATGCCACATATTATGATCCAATGATGTGTTGCCGTCCTATGATGTTTTGAGTAGATATCCTTTGTCCTTGGGTTGATTGATGATCTAGATTGGTATGAGTTGTATGTTTTATTTTGGTGTTGTCCTATTGTGCCCTCTATGTCACGCAAGCGTGAGGGATTCCCGCTGTAGGGTCTTGCAATACGTTCATGATTCACTTATAGTGGTTTGCTTGAGTGACAGAAGCATTAACCCGAGTAAGGGGGTTGTTGCATATGGGATAAAGGAGACTTGATGCTTTAATGCTATGGTTGGGTTTTACCTTAATGATCTTTAGTAGTTGCGGATGCTTGCTCAAGTTCCAATCATAAGTGCATATGATCCAAGAAGAGAAAGTATTGTAGCTTATGCCTCTCCCTCATATGAAATTGCAATGATGACTATCGGTCTTGTTAACAATTGCCTAAGACAATTCCGCACACCGACCCATCATTATTCCACACTCGCTATTTATAATATTTAGTAATATATTCTAACTTCATGATAACAACACCTACTTTTATGTTTTAGCTCTCTGATATCATGCAAAGTTATCCTCTTCATACCCACAATGTAGCTTTATTTCTCGTTTCTAGTTGGAAGCAAACGTTCAGTGTACGTAGAGTCGTATTAGTGGTAGATAGGGCTTGAGAAAATATTGATCTTACCTTTAGCTCCTTGTGGGTCCGACACTCCATACTTATCACATACTTATCAGTTCCACCATTGGAAATTGCTACAATGATTCCCTACACTTGGGGATTATCACATCTATGACAACTAACTTGAAGGATCTTACTCAATCCATAGGTAGATATAGTGGATTCCGTCGGCATTCTAGGAACTATGGTACCCATACTTGCCTGCCTGTGGCCCATGGCATGGCTCCTTTGACGGCTTGGTAAGGCCCATCTACAAGACCGCCAAGACAAGACCCTCGCGAGGGGCCAAGCCTTTTGAGGCAAACGACACCAAGACCTCCCGAAGGAGCGGCCTCCCCAGGCAACCTCTTGAGGCTCGGAGATTTCTATGCAGTTACCCAACCTCATGAGGCTACGATGACGCAAGCCATGACGACCAAGGCCAGGCGAGCGGCAGCAGGCGTAGAGGAGGCAGTTTCCTCTTTGGTGTTAAGGAGGCAAGGAAAGGCATGGGTTCCCGAGGAATGTGGCAATGGTTTCCATTCCGGTGCAATGAGACCAAGACCACCAGCACGGTAGGACGGATGTCATCACCGAGCCCACTGTTCGACTCATTCCTCACCCTGAACCTCGCAAGGTTGTCCACCCCTTGTACTAGTTCATCCTCATCCACTCATGAGTCCAATCAACCACAAAGCAGGAGTAGGTCTCTCACTGCAAGGTGGCCTGAACCTGGGTAAACTGTTGTGTTCTTCTCCTTCCTTGCTTATGTGAATCGGGCTAGGCTGGGATGCGATGGGTATGTAGGCTGGAGAGGTTGAGTTCTTCGCACACGCCCTAGATTTCAATCCTTCTTGGGTCTGCGGAGCCCTAAATCTGACATTTGGTGCGCCAGGTAGGGGTGTGTCGAAGGCCGCTTCTCCGCCGACCGCGTTTCGTTCTCGCTCTGCTGCCTCCACGGTGGGTGCCGCCTTGCAGGCACCCCACGCTATTGTGTCTATCCTCGGCATGTCACAGGCGCCAGCCTCGGGCCGCCACGTCAAGCAGCTGCTTCGTAAGGTGGGAGCTACACGGCCACGAAAGTGGGTTACCCCAAACCATGCGGCGCCAGAGACTGTCATCACTTTCGACTCCAGGGATCACCCCAAGACCACGGTTGGCGCCGGCACACTCCCCATGTTGTGCACGCCAACCATCAACAATGTCGTGGTGACCAAGACCCTCATCAATGGCGGTGCTCGCCTCAACGTCCTCTCTGTGGAAGCCTTCGACTTGCTTCAAGTGCATGTAAGTGCATCTAGTGCCCCTTAGTGATTTTTGTGTATTGAAGACTTATAGGTTAAAGGACTAATGCGTTTATGAGTGTACACAGGTCTATAATTCTATGAGGAGTTTGATATTTACAGAGAAAGTTGACTCCTAAAAATTAATGTCTTCAACTGAAGACTTTGGCTTTCTGAAGACTTTGAAAGTGAAGAAATTGGTGTGATCCTAAAGACTTGATATTCATGTGAGGATTATGAAGCGTGAAGACTTTTGTTTTCGTAGTTTCGTTTTTCTCTATCTTAAGTCATAGGAAACACCGTACTGTTAAAGGGGGTCGAGGTAAAACTAAGGAAAAGTTTCCAAGTGATTCTCATCTCAAAATCCTACACCTACCCAATCCTTTCGAGTGAAGCCATTGGAAATCTCATACAGTTCAGTCAATTTCTTCAATGACAGAGACGAAGATCTTCTGGTCTGTGAGGAATTTGTGCTGACTGAGGAGTTAGGAATTCGCCAGTGCGGATTACCTACAAGTGAGGAATATGATAGCCCTGAGGAATTTGATAGCCAAATTTCCGACCATTGCTATGCTACGCGCCAGCTATCCCAAAATATACACCCACCTAACGGTCATATCATTGAAGGATATTTATGTCTTATCATGTCGGGCTGATCCCTAGGCTATAAATAGCCGCCCCTACAACCACTAGTTGGTTGGTTGGTCCATGAGAAACTGATACTTGTCATTGAGAGCATCCCATCCTCCGAGGACTTTGAGCGAAAATCATCAAGTGAGGAAAAACCCAAACCCAAACACCTACAACCCAAAGTGATTGAGCATCACTGAAGAGATTGTTCCTATGTGGAACCGACTCTTGTTACCTTTGAGGACTATGCATCCTCCAGACGGTTAGGCGTCATGGTCTAGAGAATCCAAGAGGAAATTGTGGATTGCTGAGCGACCGAGTCTGTAAAGGTCTGGAAGTCACCTGAAGACTTACCACGAGTGATTGGGCAAGGTCTGTGTGACCTTAGCTCAAGGAGAATACGTGAGGACTGTGTGTCCGGGACTGTGTGTCCTCAGGTTTAAATACCTAGCCACTCCAACTAGACGTACGACTGTCACTGAAGTTGGAACTGGTCTACCAAATAACTGTCTTCACCAAGCTACTAGTTCTATTTCCTCGGCCCTTTCATTTCCTCATTTCTATGTAGAAGTACTTGATCGTTACTATTTGAAGACTTTGACTGAAGACTTTCTCAATTTCCTCAATCCTAATTCTTCAGTCACTTTGTCTTCAGCCTGCTTATCCTGTGTTTATGCTACTTGTACTCTATGCTTGTTTTTATTTCATCATGATGACTGTGCTACTACTCTGTTATGCTTGCATCTGAGTACTTATTCTATTGCTAAGTAGTTCGTTGCTTAGGAATTTCCTCACCCTGAAATTCCTCAGTGACGAATTTGTAAAAATCGCCTATTCACCCCCTTCTAGTCGATATTACACACTTTCAATTGCTATTAGAGCAAGGTACTCCCTTGTTCTGTGTGATTTTGGTTTAACCTCTTGCAGTTTTTGTTATGTCGACTGCAGGAATGAAGAAAGTTACATGCCCCATCTTTGATGGTCATGATTACCCATGTGGAAGGCCATGATGAAGAAGAGTCTAATGGTGATGTATAGAGAGTTGTTGACCGTCACTGAGATTGGTGTTACTGATCTTTTCAAGATGGCGGAGGCTGATGATATTCTCAAGTACACTTGACTAGACATTATAGCGAAGGATGTCATTTGATCATGCTTGTCCCGAAACCAGTTTAGGAACATTAAGCATCTCTACCATGCGAAGCTTATCTGGGACCGACTCTCCAATGTCTATGAAGGTCATCGAACTTGTCATGAACCCTGGTTTGAGGAATTCAAGGAATCGCACAAAATAATGACTTTCGATCCAGAATCATCATCCTCTGCACCATGCCTTATGGCAACAGGTGCCAAGGTAACTGAATGCTTCCTATATGAGTCTAGTGATGAATCTGGTGATGAATTTGAACCCAGCTATACCAAAGTTGCTTCCCTTGCCACTAAACAACAAAGAGCTTTGGAAAAGTTCAAAACCTACTAGATGAAAGCGATGATATGTTGGGTAAAGAAAAGGATCGAACCCAAACTCCGATTGATAATCTTTAGAGACTTCAGTCTAAGTTTGAGAACCTTCAAAGTCAGCATAACACTCTCTTATCTGATCATGAGAAACTTTCTTATGAATTTCTTCAAAGAAAGCAAGATCTTGAGCAGCTAAGGGTGAGTTATGAAGATCTTCAGAAGGAACATGATTCATTTCTTGCTCAACAGATCAATTCAGCCCAGGTTGAATTCATTCCACCATGTTTGAAATGCATTGAACGAGAATCTGCTAATTCTTCACCTGAAAGTTCACATGCTTCTATTGCTGCAAATTCTTCAACTGTCTCTGATATCACAAATTCCACATCTGAGGATGCTACTATTATCACTAACAATGCAAGGCTAAAGGAATTGTATGTGATAGGCATGTACAAAAGCCTCAAAGGGCACCAGGCTCTTTGTGATGTGCTTAAAAAGCAGATCCTCAACAGGAACCCTAGGAAAGAGGGTCTTGCCTTTGTGTGGAAACTCAATGCTGATGGGACCTACTGGAACCCTGAGCAGTATCCCAAAACCTCATGGGTTGCTACAAAAGGACCTCCAGTAGATCTATCCACTTTATCTGGCTTTACATTGAATCTTCATATTCTTCTGATGAGTCATTTGACTCCAACTATAAACTATTCAAAAATCAGAATGGTGAAGTATTTGCTAGATATGTTGGAACTAACTACAGGAACCACCCCCTATGAAGAAAATCTGGGTTCCCAAAAGGTGTGTTGAAAGTCTTTAGGTGACTGTCATCATGACACCACCTATGAAGAATAGGAACCCCATATCAAATTCTTCATATGGACCAAAGTCTTCATATGGATCCAAGTCCTCATATGGACAAAATTACTCACATGGATCAAATTCTTCATATGGATCCAGATCCTCATATGAACATCATTATGCTAACAATTCTGTTTCGCAGGGAAAGCATAAGGGCTATGAATATGTGCATTATTCTTCAAATCATAATGTTCATATGTCCTCGAAGAATTTATCTGCTTATTCACATGCTTACTATAACCCCTCTTATGTGAAACAAAGTGGATTGGCTTCTATGCCACCTTTATCTTATGGAACCTGTAAAATGATGAACTCTTTGCCGCTCCTCCAGATGTGGGTGGTGAAGAAAAAAAACTAATCTCTTATGCAGGGTCAGGTCTCCAGACGAACTTAAACATTTCAAGAATTTGTTGGAGACTTGAATTAGCTTGAAAGGAAGCAGGCAAATCATGAAGAAATGAATTTTCATATCTCACGTCCTCATATTGCTATATCTGTTCTATTTCTTGATGAAATTGATCTGATGAATTTGATGACATATTCTTCACTCATGAAGTATACGAGTTTGTAAGATGCACTAATTCATCTGCAGGATGATCAACCCAACGCCACTGAGTGGGTCCTCGACAGTGGATGTATAAATCACATGACCAGTGACAAGAACCTATTGATGGACATTGCTTTATCTCCATCGCATCTAAAGCATATCACCTACACTAACAAAGGCAAAGGCAAGGTATTGGGTCAAGGTAGGGTTGCGATCTGAAAGGATCGACCCATGGACAAATTCATGCTTGTTGAGTCCTTAGGGTTCAACCTCATGTCTGTCTCAATGCTTTGTGATCTTGATATGGTTGTTGTCTTTGGCAAGTATCGTTGTGTTGTGATCATGGAAGCTGACAATTCCAAAGTCTTCGAAGGATTTAGGAGAGGAGACTTGTATATTGTTGATTTCTCTACAGGACCACAACCTGCTACATGTCTACTTGCAAAAGCTTGAGAAGGCTGGCTATGACATCGACGACTTGGTCAAGCGGGCATGAGGAACTTGCACATGCTCGCAAAGAAGAAGCGTGTCATTGGCATCGAGGGCGTCAAATTCCTCAAGGATCACCTGTGTGGATCTTATGAAGCTGGAAAGATGACCAAGGCCAAGCATCCCTCAAAGACTATCATGACTACCACTCATCCATTTGAATTGCCTCACATGGATCTCTTTGGTCCTACTTATTATGCCACATTCACTAATGTTGCATCTTTATATGGCTTTGTTATTGTTGATGACTATTCTCGTTACACATGGGTGCATATCATCACTTACAAAACTAAACTGCAGGAAGTCTTCAAATGATTTTCCTCAAGGGCTTCAACACACTTTAGTGTGAAGATCAAGCACATTAGAAGTGAGAATGGGACTGGGTTCAAGAATACTGGTCTTGATGACTATCTTGATGAACTTGGTATTACTCATGAGTTATCTGTTCCTTATACTCCTCAGAAAAATGGCGCCATGGAGCGCAAGAACAGGACTCTTGTTGAGATGGCTCGCACTATGCTTGATGTATACAAGACGCCTCCTCGCTTCTGGCCCGAGGCAATTGATACTGTGTGCCACATCATCAACAGGGTATATCTTCACAAATTCTTCAAAAAGACCTCATATGAACTCCTCACTGACAAGAAACCCAATGTGAGTTATTTCAAAGTCTTCGGTGCTAAATATTGGATTAGATATCCTCATCACAATTCTAAATTTGCACCGAAAGCACATGAAGGTTTTATGTTTGGTTACGGAAAGGACTCGCACACCTACAGAGTCTTCAACACCTATCACCACAAGGTTGTTGAAACTGTAGATGTGTGGTTCGATGAAACTAACAGCTCGCAAAGAGAGCACCTACCTCCCTCCTGTGATAGATGAAACGTCTCCTGAGGAATCCATTAAGTTCAAGGCTACTAAGGATGTCATTCTGCCGATGAACAAAAGTAGGGGCCCTTCTGTACCCCTTTACATGTGCACGAGCAGTCATAGCCACACCTGTGGCCGGGCTTGGCAGGGCAGAGGAAGCGAAGACACTAGGCTCTCGAGGCAGCGCCCAAGCCAGAAGGATGAAGGGCAAAGAGAAAAGATGGGCTTCCCCCGGCAAGAGCCCTTGCCGAGATGGCCTACATGGCCTCGGCAAGAGCCTTGCCGGGGCAATGTAACACCCATAATGCAGCTATATCTCCCACGTGTCGGGGGCACGACTTAGAGGCATAGCCACATGGTAGGTTTGCCGCAAGAGGTGTAATCTTCACACAATCCCATGTACTGAATAAGAAAGGGATAAAGAGTGGCTTACAATCGTCACTTCACACAAATAACAATTTAAACATACATCATCCCAAATTAAGAAGACAACCCCAAATTGCTAGATCCCCGATCGTCCCAACTGAGCTCCACTACTGATCAACAGGAAATGAAACAAAACAACGATCAAGATCTTCATCGAGCTCCCACTTGAGTTCGGTTGCGTCCCCTGCACTGGTATCATCGGCACCTGCAACTGTTTGGAAGTATCTGTGAGTCACGAGGACTTAGCAATCTCACACCCACGAGATCAAGACTATTTAAGCTTATGGGTAGGATAGCGTAATGAGGTGGAGCTGCAGCAATCACCAAGCATATATGGTGGCTAACATACGCAAATAAGAGCGAGAAGAGAAGCAACACAATGGTCGAGAAGCTAGAAGTGATCAAGAAGTGATCCTGAAACTACTTACATTCAAACATAACACAGGACCGTGTTCACTTCCCAGACTCCGCCGAAAAGAGACCATCACGGTTACACACGCGGTTGACGCATTTTAATTAAGTCAAGTGTCAAGTTCTCTACAACCTGACATTAACAAATTCCCATCTGCCACATAACCATGGGCACGGCTCTCGAAAGTTTATACCCTGCAGGGGTGTCCCAGCTTAGCCCATCAAAAGCTCTCATGGTTAACGAAGGATATTCCTTTTCCCGAGAAGACCCGATCAATCTCGGAATCCCGATTACAAGACATTTTGACAATGGTAAAACAAGACCAGCAAGACCGTCCGGATGTGCCGACAAATCCTGATAGGAGCTGCACATATCTCATTCTCAGTTGCCCCGAAGTGGCCCCGCAGTCTACTCGGTTCAGACTTAGCAGAAAGCTGGAACATGGCAAAACATATTTACGTAGGCATGTTTGCGAGCTTGATGCACTCACCACAAGGCATTGCATGATAAACTAAGCATACACCCAGCAAGTAGACATGATGAATAAGCTAACCATGGCAAGAACGCTCTAAAAGCATGCATGGATAAACTATAACAACCTCGGCAAAATTGCTTAACATGTAAACAATCTGCCAGGAACATTTTATAGCAAAAGTAGAGAAAGATTGAGTAATGCTAGGGTACTCCATAGATGCAAGCAAAGACATGGATGGATAGAGCATAACAATATCTCAAAATCATCCTTACTGAACATGCTCAAAAGAGGCATGGATCACTCTGTAGCAACAAGAATACATGGCATAAAAATATTATCAGGGAAAAGATTTAGAAGAATTCTAAGTCCCTGAAATCAGCAACATCACGAGAGCTACTTTGCATGCTTATGCTAGTCACCACAAAGATCACAAAAATACATGGCATACACCCCTGTAAAGATGGCATGGCATACTTCAAAACACATGTAGGGCTCAAGATCATAGGAGGCACCCATTAATCATGGCAAAAATGACAAATGTCCAATACCTGATAAGAATCTGAAACTAACATTGCATAGTACTCTTGCAACAACATTTAGGGCATCAAGATGAACTCAAATGAACATGGTGTAATGGAATGAAATGAAGTACACATTGAGGCGAACAATTTGATATGGTACATGCCAAAAATGGAGCCACATATGCAAAGTTATGATGCAATGAAATATGCAAAAAATACTGAATATGGGACAAAAGTCAACCGTTAGGGTTTCAGATCCAGATCTGGATCGGGGTGGCATGTTTCCCGAAGTTCGACGTCGTTCTCGCCGGAGATGGAGATGTGGTGGCCGGAGCTTCGAGGGGGAGGGGTCACCGGAGCGGGGATCGTCGGAGGAGGCCGGGAATGGGGTCGGCGGCGAGGTAGCAGAGGACGGGCAGCCGCGGCGCGGGGCGATCGGTGGCGGTGGCCGCGGTGGTGTTCGGTGCCGGCGACGGAGAAGCGCGGCGGCCGGCGAGCAGGAGGAGCGGCAGAGGGGCGGCGCCGGGCGGTGAGGAGGAGCGGCGGCCTCGGGCGGCGGCGGCTTCGGGCCGGGAGGGCCCGACGCGGGCTCGGCGGGCCGGCGATGTGGGGCACGAGCAGCGGCGAATGGGGTGGTGCCACATGGCGGCGGCGGCGCGGGTCGGACACGTCCGGCCGGCTGATTTTCGTCCGGCGGCGCGAGTAGAGGGAGAGGTTAGGGTTTCATCCAGAATTTGGAATGGGAGGACTTATTTATACATAGAAGGAGCTAGGCGGCTCCAAATTGAGCATGGTTTGCGGCCATGCGATCATGATCGAACGACCGAGATGATGGAGGGGGTTTTGGTGGGTTTTGGGCCACTTAGGAGGGGTGTTGGGCTGCAACACACACGAGGCCTTTTCGGTTCCTCGGTTAACCGTTGGAGCATCAAACGAAGTCCAAATGGTACGAAACTTGACAGGCGGTCTACCGGTAGTAAACCAAGGCCGCATGACAAGTCTCGGTCCAATCCGAGAACGTTTAACACCTGCACACGAAAAGAGGCAAAAGGGGACACCGGAGGACATAGGAGCGCCGGAATGCAAAACGGACAACGGGGAAAATGCTCGGATGCATGAGACGAACACGTATGCAAATGCGATGCACATGATGACATGATATGAGATGCATGACAAAGACAAAAGCAACACGGACACAAAAACCCGATAACGAGGAATCTCATAACTTAGTGCCGGAAATGGCAAGAGTTGGAATACAAATATGGCAAGTTACATATGGGGCGTTACAACACTCCACCACTACGAAAGGATCTCGTCCCGACATCTAGGACTGGAAAAACTTCGGGTATTCGGAACGGAGGTGGGCCTCGCGTTCCCAGGTGGCTTCACGGTTGGAATGATGTGACCACTTCACTTTCAGGAATTTGATAGACTTGTTGCGAGTCTTGTGCTCAGTTTCTTCAAGAATAGCAACGGGGTGCTCATGATACGACAGGTCTTCTTGGAGATCAATATCTTCGAAGTTGACGGTGTGATCAGGAGTCTTGAAACACTTGCGAAGCTGAGACACGTGAAACACGTCGTGCACATTTGCAAAGTTGGATGGAAGCTCAAGTTGATAGGCGAGATCGCCTCTTTTGCCGATGATCTTGAAAGGACCGACGTATCTAGGGGAAAGCTTCCCTTTGATACCGAAGCGACGAGTACCCTTCATTAGAGAGACACGGAGGTAGACATGGTCTCCGATCTCGAAAGCCAAGTCACGATGCTTGCTATCATAGTAACTCTTCTGGCGCGATTGCGCGGCTTTGAGATTTTCACGAATGACTTTGCACATTTCTTCAGCCTCTGTGATCAAGTCATTACCAAGAAGTTTGCGTTCACCAGTCTCTGACCAGTTAACAGGAGTACGACACTTTCTGCCATAGAGAATCTCGAATGGGGCCTTGCTCGAACTCGCTTAGAAGCTATTGTTGTAGGAGAACTCGGCATATGGAAGACAATCTTCCCACTTCATACCGAAAGAAATGACACATGCCCTGAGCATATCTTCAAGAATTTGATTGACCCTCTAGACTTTGCCACTGGTTTGAGGATGAAAAGCTGTGTTGAAGCGAATGTTGGTGCCCATGGCTTTCTAAAAAGAATCCCAAAACTTGGAGGTGAAGATGCTTCCACGATCTGAAGATATCAACTGCGGAATGCCGTGCAGAGAGACAATCCTGGAGTTATATAGCTCTGCCAACTGAGCTGCTGTGATAGATTCTTTGATAGGAAGAAAATGAGCCACTTTAGTGAGTTTGTCGATGACAACGAAGATAGCATCATTGCCACGCTTGGACTTTGGAAATCCAGTTACGAAGTCCATCTCAATATGATCAAACTTCCATTCTGGAGTGGAAAGAGGTTGGAGGAGACCAGCTGGTCGTTGGTGTTCTGCTTTCACTCTTCTGCAGACATCACATTCATTCACGAACTGAGCAATCTCGCGCTTCACTCGAGTCCAGCAATACGACTGCTTAAGGTCATGGTACATCTTTGTACTTCCAGGGTGAATAGAGAGGAGTGACTTGTGAGCTTCGTTCATAATGACTTTACGAAGGTCACCCTTAGGAACAATAATGCGATCCTCTAAGAATAGAGTATCCTTGTCATCAAGACGATAACATTTGTACTTGGGTTGACTCTTGGCAATCCCAATCTTGACCTTCTTCACCATAGCATCAAGAAGTTGAGCCTTACGAATCCGATCTTCCAAAGTAGGAGAGACTTGGAGGTTTGCAAGGAATCCTTGAGGAACAACTTGGAGATTAAGTTTGCGGAAAGCTTCACAAAGCTCTGGTTGGTAGGGCTTGATAATCAAACTGTTGCAGTAAGCCTTTCTGCTCAATGCATCATCAATTACATTGGCCTTGCCTGGAGTATATTTGATACTCAGATTATACTCTTGAATCATTTTGACCCAACGAGTCTGCCTGAGGTTGAGGTTTGGCTGGGTGAAGATGTACTTGAGACTCTTGTGATCAGTGAAGATGTCCACTTTCCTTCCCAACAAGATATGTCTCCATGTTAAAAGAGCATGGACAACTGCCGCCAACTCGAGGTCATGAGTGGGGTAGTTCCTTCCGTTGGGCATCAACTAGCGAGAGGTATAGGCCACAACTTTCTTCTCTTGCATCAACACTGCACCGAGACCTTGAAGGGAAGCATCACAGAAGACCTCGAACAGTTTGGATTCATCAAGAGGAGTCAGAACTGGAGCAGTGACTAACTTCTTTTGAGGGTGTTGAAAGCGACGTCACATTCAGGCGACCAGACATACTTCAGATGCTTCTGGAGAAGGTTGGAAAGAGGCTTCATGATCTTAGAGAAGTTCTCAACGAACCTTCGACAATAGCTTGTGAGCCCAAGGAAGCTGCGGAGTTGCTTCACATTCTGAGGCGGTTCCCAAATCACAATTGCAGACACCTTCTCAGGATTAACAGCTATGCCCTTGGCAGAGATGATATGCCCAAGGTAGGGAACCTCATCGAGCCAAAACTCGCACTTTGAAAACTTCGCATAGAACTGATGTTCTCTGAGTTTATCCAGCACCAATCTCAAGTGCTTGGCATGATCATCCTTGTTCTTGGAAAAGACCAAAATGTCATTGAGATAGACCAAGACGAAGTCATTTGTGTAGGCGTTGAAGAAAAAGTTCATCATGCGAGAGAAAGTTGGAGGTGCATTGACAAGGCCGAAAGACATGACAGTGTATTCATATGAACCATAGCTTGTTCCGAATGCTATCTTGGGGCTATCTTCTTCACGAATGTGAATCTGATGATAGCCCATATGAAGGTCAAGCTTGGAGCACCTTTGAGTTGTTCGAAAATCTCATTGATGTTGGGAAGTCGGTACTTGTTCTTTATGGTCTTCTTGTTCAATGGACGGTAGTTGACACAAAGTCGGTTCGTTCCATCCTTCTTCTTGACAAAAAGAACACCACAACCCCATGGAGAAGAACTTGGTCGGATGAGACCCATACGCTCTTGAATATTGAGTTGTTTCTTCAGCTCCTTCAACTCTTCAGGTCCAAGCTTGTAAGGACATTTGCAAACAGGTTCCGTGCCAGGCTCAAGATCGATGACGAATTCAACTGGCAGGTGAGGAGGCATTCCTGGAAGCTCTTTAGGAAAGACGTCTTGATATTCACAAACGACTGGAATCAGAGAGATGGCATCCAGCTCGCCCTTCTCATTGAGAGAAAATTGTCAAATGGTATCATCACGAGTGGCAAAGACGATTACATCCTCAGAAAAATGTGTCAATTGAATCTGTCTGGGAGCACAATCAAGCTGAGCCTTGTGCTTAGAAAGCTAGTCCATTCCAAGAATAAGATCAATATCCGAGTTACCATGGACCACTGGAGAGGACAGAAACTTATAGTCGCCCAATGTGATAGAGACATCGGGAGCAACCAAACTAGAAGTCATAAGCTTTCCGAGAGAAACAACTTGCATGACTTTGGGCAAAACCTCTGTGTCAACATTGTGCTTCGATGCAAAATGTAATGACAAGAAAGAATGTGATGCACCAGTATCAAAAAGAACTCTTGCAAGAATATCGTTAACAGGAAGGTTACCCATGATCACATTTGACGAGTCCTCGGCCTGAGCTGCGTTCATCATGTTGACCTTTGCAAACTTGGGATTACGCTTGACCATTGCGGTGCTAGCAGATCTCACAAGAGGGGGAGGAGGAATACGCCTCTGGTTGAAGCATTTGTTGGCATAGTGACCCTTCTGCTGACACTTGTTGCATGTGACCTCCAAGAGCGGACGGTGATACGGAGCACTTGATTTTGGAGGATGAGACGAAGTCTTGTTCTGAAAGCCTGGGTTGGGTGGGTGGGAAGATCCATTGCCACCTTTGCTCCTCTACTAATAAGGTTGACGGAACGGAGGAGGAGGCAACCAATACTTTTGCTGCTTAGTTGCCACTTGAGTTGAGGAAGGAGTTGCATCCCTGACTCGCTTCTTGGAAGCATCACACTTGAGCTGAGCAGTCTCTTGTTTCAGTGCCATGTTGTAAAACTCATCGTACTTCTTCGGCTCAAAAAGCACGAGAGCTAGTTGGAGATCTTCTCTGAGGCCACCTCTGAACTGATAAATCATGCTCTTCTCATCAGGGACATCTTGCTTAGCGAGACGAGCGAGCTTCTGGAACATGATGTTGTACTGGTAAACAGACAAGCTGCCTTGCTTCAGATTGCGGAACTCCTCATGCTTGCTCTCAACAACACTCTGAGGAATGTGGTGAGCTTTGAAGTCATGGCGGAATTCATCCTAGGTAATCACACGACCTCCTCTGGAATCTTTGTATTACTGATACCACTCTGCAGCTTGGTCTTTGAGTTGGAACGAAGCAAACTTGACAAAGTCCTTAGGCCTGACGTTGCTGCACTCGAAATTCTTGCAGATATCCACGAGCCAATCATTAGTGTCTGTTGCCTCGACACAGTTACTGAAGGTCTTTGGCTAGTTTGCGAGGAACTGGTTGAGTGTAGCAAACTGATTCTGATTGTTGCCATGGCCTTGATTTCCTTGGTTGCGCTCTTGCAAGAGTTGCATAAGCATCTGCGTGTTGGCATTGGTAGCGGCCATCACAGCTTGCCATGCCTTCGGAGGTGGAGGTGGTGGCGGCGGTTCAGGATTCTGACGCGTTGGAGGAGCCATCTTGAAGAGGGTGACATCCGTTAGCATCTTGACAGACATATATTCAAGCTAAATCAAATGGATTGAAATTGCAACATATAGTCTTAACATTCGAACAAGAATGAACGAATGCATTCCAAATTAAATGGTCACACTTCCATAAATTGAGAAGCCACTTAGATAGAGGTAGATGAATAAAACAAGGTATGGATATGAACAAATACTTGGTATGGATTACCCAATCACAAACCAAATATCTGCGGAAGAAATACTAAAGCTACATTTGCAATCAGGTGTTCGGGATACAGGGGAATCATAATATCTCACCCAAAACTAGCAAATCCTACATCCAGCTGTATCAATCCTTCAACACATAACCAAGAAACCTTCGGAAATCACTTACCTCAACCTTCGAAAAGCATCTGTTATACATGTTATGGCAATACTCCCAAACTCCCGCCCCAGTACTGGGTGGTGTCGAGGTTATCTCACCAACAACTGCATAAAAGAGATTTTCAATGTCGGCGAAACTCAGGTATTCCAGAGTTGCAACGGTAAAATTGTGACGACAACACCTCGGATCTCAACTCCCCGGGACACTGCCACAACCCCTAAATGTCAGGAGGCACCAAGAACAATGTTCTCGTCACAAAACCATTGGAACGATTCCAAGATACCCGCGTGATCCAAAAAAAATTTAGTGAAATTTGAGAAGAGAAGAGTCAAAACTCTACGTCAGGATGCCTCACCAGAGCGACGAAGGGACCGAGGAGTAAAAAGAATCCTACTCTCCGATATATATATATATAATCCTATAAGGCTCAAAAAAAATTTCTAGACTCAACAATGGCAACGATTCGATCAAGCAGGGGGCTCCTAAGTCAGGGAAGGCTCTGATACCAACTTGTAACGCCCACGATGCGGCTATATCTCCCACGTGTCGAAGCACGACTTAGAGGCATAACCGCATTGTAAGCAATGTCACAAGAGGGGTAATCTTTACACATCCCATGTACTGAATAAGGAAAGATATACATAGTTGGCTTACAATCGCCACGTCACACAATAGCATAAATATATCATTACATGCATCCAGATACAATCAAGGTCTGACTACGGAACCAAAATAAAGACAACCCCAAATGCATAATGTCCCCGATCGCCCCAACTGGGCTCCACTACTGATCGTATGGAAAGGAAACGTAGTATCGTCCTGAGTCCACATCGAACTCCCACTTGAGCTCAGTCGCATCTCCTGGAACGGTATCATCGGTCCCTGCATCTGGTTTTGGAAGTAATCTGTGAGTCACGGGGACTCAGCAATGTCACATCCTTGCGATCAAGACTATTTAAGCTTATAGGTAGGGAAAAAAGGTATGAGGTGGAGCTGCAGCAAGCACTAGCATATATGGTGGCTAACATACGCAATTGAGAGCAAGAAGAGAAGGCAACGCATGTTCGAGAAACTATGATCAAGAAGTGATCCAAGACTACTTACGTTCAAGCATAACACGAGACCGTGTTCTCTTCCCGGACTCCGCCGAAAAGAGACCATCACGGCCACACACTCTATTGATTCATTTTAATTAAGTTAAGTTCAGGTTTTCTACAACCGGACATTAGAAAATTCCCATCTACACATAACCGCGGGCACGTCTTTCGAAATTTCAAATCCATGCAGGGGTGTCCCAATTAGCCCATCACAAGCTCTCACAGTCAACGAAGGATATTCCTTCTCCCAAGACAACCCAATTAGACTCGGAATCCCGGTTACAAGACATCTCGACAATGGTAAAACTAAACCAGCAAAACCGCCCGAATGTGCCGACAAATCCCGATGGGAGCTCCACATATCTCCTTCTCAGGGCACACTCGGATGAGACATCCTATGGGTAAAACCAACCCTCAAGTTGCCCCGAAGTGGCCCCGCAGTCTACTCGGTTCGGACCAACACTCAGAGGAGCACTGGCCCAGGGGGGTTTAAAATAAAGATGACCCTTGAGTCCACGGAACCCAAGGGAAAAAGACGCTAGGTGGCGAATGGTAAAACCAAGGTTGGGCCTTGCTGGAGGAGTTTTATTCAAGGCGAACTGTCAAGGGGTTCCCATTATAACCCAACCGTGTAAGGAACACAAAATCAAGGAACATAACATCGGTATGAAGGAAACTAGGGCGGCAAGAGTGGAACAAAACACCAGGCATAAGGCCGAGCCTTCCACCCTTTACCAAGTGTATAGATGCATTAAAGTAGACAAGATATAATAGTGATATCCCAACAAATAAACATGTTCCAACAAGGAACAAACTCCAATCTTCACGTGCAACTAGCAACACTATAAGAGGGGCTGAGCAAAGCGGTAACATAGCCAAACAACGGTTTGCTAGGACAAGGTGGGTTAGAGGTTTGACATGGCAATATGGGAGGCATGGGAAAGCATGGTGGTAGGTATCGTAGAATAGGCATAGCAATAGAGCGAGCATCTAGCAAGCAAAGATAGAAGTGATTTCGAGGGTATGGTCATCTTGCCTACAAAGTTCTCCGAGTTGACGTAAGGTTGATCCTCGTAAACGTTCTCAACGCGTTCCTCGATCAAGTACTCGTCTCCCGGCTCTACCCAAATAAAGAACACAAACAAAGGGAGACACAATCAACCACGGTGCAATGTGCAAGCAACATGATGGAAAACATGGCATGATATGCGGGATGTGATATGCAATGCATATGCATGCTTCGGAAAGGAAAGATTGAACCATGCCTCAACTTGGAAAATCAAGAGTTCTGCTGAAAAGATGAGTTGATTTCGGCCGAAATTGATATAAAGATCACCGGAATCGGATGCACGGTTTGCAAATGGCAAGCAAAACAATAATGGCACAAAGCTGCGATTAACAGCACGAGGCCATATAAATGCATCAAGAACAACAAGCTACTGCACTCTAACATAACAACAAAGCACATGGCAGGGATCCACTCAAGATTCTTGACAAAAGATGAACACTGAGCTACGGCTAATTCACACAATAGCAGGTTCAAACAAGCATGGCAAAAGTGCAAAAGATATCAGGTTATAGACTTAGTGAAAATAACAACATGGCGGGATTTAACATCAGGAAGCAATGTTTAGAGCAAAATAACAACATGCTACAGGAACATATCATGTCAAAGCAAGGCAAGGCATGGCATGAAAGTACACAAAGCATATAACAAAAGTCCCTTAGTGACCATGAGCCAAAAGGGATCAGAAAATACAATGGCAACCATGTGAACATAGCAAGTTTGGTTAACAGATTCAGACTTAGCAGAAAACTGGAACATGGCAAAATAGATTTACCGTAGGCATGTTTGCGATCTCGATGCACCCACCACAAGGCATTGCATGACAAACTAAGCATACACCCAGCAAGTAGACATGATGAATAAGCTAACCATGGCAAGAACACTCTCAAAGCATGCATGGATAAACTATAACAACCTCGACAAAATTGCTTAACATGTAAACAATCTACTAGGAACATTTTATAGCAAAAGTAGAGCAAGATTTAGTCATGCTAGGGTACTCCATAAATGCAAGCAAAGACATGGATGTATAGAGCATAACAATATCTCAAAATCATCCTTACTGAACATGCTCAAAAGAGGCATGGATCACTCTGTAGCAACAAGAATACATGGCATAAAATATTATCAGGGAAAAGACTTAGAAGAATTCTAAGTCCCTGAAATCAGCAACATCACGAGAGCTACTTTGCATGCTTGTGCTAGTCACCGCAAAGATGTCGGGACCCCGATCCTAAGTCTTACCGATCTAGCATGTAAAACTTCATATCACTTTGCGGCCTCACGCACGGTATTCCCAGGGTGCCACCTTACCTGGCCCGGGACCGTTTGCGCCTTTTGGCTCACGTATATGATAGTGTCGCTAGCATCCATATGACAGAGAACCCGGGCCGACATGACTAGTCGTAAACCCAAAGTGGCACTAACTGTAACACCCTCGATGCGACTATATCTCCCACGTGTCGAGGCACGATTTAGAGACATAATCGCATTGAAGGCATATGTCGCAAGTTAGGCAATCTTCACAACATCCCATGTAATAATAATAAAAGGGGAGATAACATAGTTGGCTTACACTCGCCATGTCAATCAAGTACATAAATAACATTACATCATCCAAACACTCATGGCCCGACTACGGCGCCAAAATAAAAGAGAACCCAACATGCGACAACGGTCCCGTTCACCCCCAACTGGGCACCACTATTGATCGTCGGGAAAGGAAACATAGTATCATTGAGAGTCTTCGTCGAACTCCCACTTGAGCTCATACGCGTCTCCTGGAGCGGAATCATCAGGCCCTGCATATGGTGTAATAGTAATCTATGAGCCACAGGGACTCAGCAATCTCGCACCCTCGTGATCAAGACTATTTAAGCTAATAGGAAAGGCAAGGTAAAATATGAGTGGAGCTGCAGCAAGCGACTAGCAAGTCTGGTGGCTAACTTATTCGCAAAGGAGAGCGAGAAGAGGAGGAAAAGCGCGAGCGAGAAACTAGAGAGCAACCTGCGCAAACATTACTCCAACACCGTGTCCACTTCCCGGACTCCGCCGAGAAGAGGCCATCACGGTAACACACTCAGTTGATTCATTTTAACTAATTAAGGTTCAAGTTATCTACAACCGAACATTAACAAATTCCCATCTGCCCATAACCGCGGGCACGGCTTTCGAAAGTTCAATCCCTGCAGGGGAGTCCCAACTTAGCCCACGACAAGCTCTCACGGTCAAGGAAGGAATAGACCTCCTCCCAAGACATTCCGATCAGACTCGGTATCTCGGTAACTCAAGACACTTTGACAGGTTAAAACAAGACCAGCAACACCGCCCGAATGTGCCGACAAATCCCGATAGGAGATGCACATATCTCTTTCTCAGGGCACACTCAGATAAGCAATCCGTACAACTAAAACCAGCCCTCGAGTTTCCCTGAGGTGGCGCTGCAAGGGGCTCTAGTTTGGACCAACACTCAAAGGAGCACTGGCCCGGGGGAGTTAAAATAAGATGACCCTTGAGTCTGCAGAACCCAAGGGAAAGACAACGGCTAGGTGACAAATGCTAAAACCAAGGTTGGGCATTGCTGGAAAAGCTTTAATCAAGGTGAACTACAAAGGGGTTCCCATTATAACCCAACCGCGTAAGGAACGCAAAATCCGGGAACATAACACCGATATGACGGAAAATAGGGCGGCAAGAGTGGAACAAAACACTAGGCGAGAGACCGAGCCTTCCACCCTTTACCAAGTATATAGATGCATTAAGATAACATGGCAATATAATGATATCCCAACAAGTAAATAAAAGATGTTCCAACAAGGAACGGCCTCCAATCTTCACCAGCAACTAGCAAAGCTATAAGGGGGGCTGAGCAGAGCGGTAACATAGCCAATCAATGGTTTGCTAGGACAATGGTGGGTTAGAGGTTTGACATGGAAATTTGGGAGGCTTGCAAGCAAGTGGTAGGCATCGTAGCAATGGCACAGCAAAAGAGCGAGCAAACTAGCATAGCAAAGATAGTTGTGATTTCGAGGGTATGATCATCTTGCCTGCACAGTTGTCAGAGTTGACTGGATCCTCAAAAGCAAACTCAACGGGCTCCTCGTTAGCGAAATCGTCTCCCGGCTCTACCCAAACAAGACAAACAAGCAACAAGGATACAATCAACCACGTGCAAGACCCAGCAATATGATGAAATGATGATATGCTATGCGGGACGCGATGCGGGATGCAAAATGCAAGATATGACAGGAAAATGCATGAAGCTGGCCTCAACTTGGAAAACCAAGTGTGCCACTGGAAAGATGAGATGAAATCGCTTGAAAACGATATAAAGAACGCCGGAATCGGAGTTACGGTTTGGAAATGGCAAGCGATTCAAAAATGACACCGGTCTGCGATTTACAGCAAGTAGGCATCTAAATGCAATGAGATGAACATGCTACATCACCCAAATATGACAACAAAATACATGGCAGGGATGCACACAAGATGCTTAACAAAAGTCTAGCACTGAGCTACGGCCAAATCATCCATTAACAGGTTCAAATAAGCATGGCAAAAACGCAAATGGTAAAACAGATCTCAGACTTAGTGAAATTAACACTTGTCTGGAATTTCAGATCATATAGCCCTCTTCGGAGCAACAAAACAACATGCTACAGGACCTGAACAAGACAAAGAAAGACATGGCATGGAGCTACTCAACAAGCTTAACAAAAGTCCCTTAGTGACCTTGAGCCAAAAGGGATCACAAAATAAACTAACAAGCACACGAACATAGCAAAAACATAATCAGTTTCAGACTTAGTGAAAAACTGGGACATGCTGAAACATAACTCACGAAGGCATGTTTACGAGCTCGACGCACTCACTATGGTGCAATTCATGGCAAGACAATCATACATCCCTTAATAAGTCACAAAATTCAAGCTAGACATGGCAGGAACAATGGCATATCATGCACGGATCAACTACAATAACATTGGCAAAATCGCAAACAAGTTGACGATCTGCCCAGATTCGCAACGAAGCAAAAGTAGAGCTCGATTGACTCAAGATAGGGTGCTCTATAATTGCAAAAAAAAAGACATGGATGGATAGGTCACTACAATATTAACAAAACTCCCTTACTGATCATCCTCAAAAGAGGCACGGATCACTTGGAAACAACACAAACATATGGCATCATGAACTAAACAATCCCAGGACTTAGTGAAATTACTAAGTCCCTGAAAACAGAATTAGCAAGTGCACCACTTTGCAAGCTTGCACAAGTCACCACGCACATCCTAAAAATATATGGGTTGCACCTCTGGAGAGATGACAAAACCCTTAACAAAACATATGAAGAACTCACGGGCATAGCATGCACACAATAGTCATGGCAAAAATGACAAAAGTGCTAAACGGAGTAACAGATCTGACAATTAACTCAAGTAGCCCTTTTCTAAGAGCATTTAGGGCATCAAGATTAGCTCAAATTAAAATGATGCAATGGAATGAAATGATGTACTCTCCGAGATGAACATCCTGATATGCTATATGCTCAAATCGGAGCTACGGATGCAATGTTACGGAGCCTCGAACAGAGCAAGTTGGACTAAAAATATCCGGGACTTAGCGGGAAAAAAACTACCCCGAATTAGGGTTTACTGTAGCAACCGCGGATCTGGATCAGGGCGCGCCTCCCGAGGTGGATCCGGGCTCGCCCGCGGGCTGGAGCTCGCCGGAGTGGGTTCGCCGGCCGGGGAAGAGGGGAGGCGAGGCCGGGGCGGCTCCGGCCGGCGCGGTGGCGGCGGGCGGAGGCGGCGACGCGTGGAGGCGGCGGCGGTGTGGAGGCGGCGGCGGCGGCGCGTGGAGGCGGCGGCGGCAGCACGGCGTGGAGGCGGCGGGCGCGGGCCGGGGAGGGCAGGCGGCGGCGGCTGGCCTTCGGGCCGCGGGGGCCTGGCCCAGGCCGCGCGGGCTTCGGCGGGAGGCGGCGGCTGTGCGCCACGTGGCGGCGTGGGAGTGGCGGCGGCGGTGTGTTCGGCCCGGACGGACAATGTCCGGCGCGCGGAGCTGCAGTTTTTAGGGTTTCGGGGAGGAAGAAGATCCGAAACGGAGGGGTGTATATATAGGCATAGAGGGAGCTAGGAGAGTCACAAAAGGTGCGGTTTTCGGCCACGATCGTGATCGAACGCTCTAGGACATGGAGCAGAGTTTGGTGGGTTTTGGGCCAAATTGGAGGGGTGTTGGGCTGCAAAGTTTGAAGGAAGCTCGAGTTGATAGGCGAGGTCGCCTCTCTTGCTGACAATCTTGAAAGGTCCCACATATCTAGGGGAAAGCTTCCCTTTGATACCGAAGCGACGAGTACCTTTCATAGGAGAGACGCGGAGTTAAATATGATCTCCGATATCGAAAGCCAAATCAGGATGCTTACTATCATAGTAGCTCTTCTGGCGGGATTGGGCTGCTTTGAGGTTATCACGAATGACTTTGCACATTTCTTCTGCTTCTGTGATTAAGTCATTACCCAAAAGCTGACGTTCACTGGTTTCGGACCAGTTGAGAGGGGTACGGCACTTCCTACCATACAGAATTTCAAAAGGGGCCTTGCCCGAACTTGCTTGAAAACTGTTGTTGTAGGAGAATTCAGCATAAGGAAGACAATCCTCCCATTTCATGCTGAAGGAGATCACACAAGCCCTGAGCATATCTTCAAGAATCTGGTTGACACGCTCGACTTGACCGCTTGTTTGAGGATGGAAAGTTGTGCTGAAGCGGATGTTCGTGCCCATGGCCTTCTGAAAAGAATCCCAAAACTTTTAGGTAAAGATGCTGCCACGGTCTGAAGAGATAACTTGAGGAATACCATCCAGAGAGACAATATGAGAGTTATAGAGTTCCGCCAATTGAGCTGCAGTGATCGACTCTTTGATAGGCAGAAAGTGAGCCACTTTGGTGAGTTTGTCGATGACAACGAATATAGCATCATTGCCACGCTTGGACTTTGGAAACCCAGTCACGAAGTCCATCTCAATGTGGTCAAACTTCCATTCTGGAATGGCAAGAGGTTGGAGGAGACCAGCTGGCCTTTGGTGTTCTGCCTTCACTCTTCTGCAGACATCACATTCATTCACGAATTGAGCGATCTCGCGCTTCATTCGAGTCCACCAATAAGCTTGCTTAAGGTCCTGATACATCTTCGTGCTCCCAGGGTGGATGGAGAGGAGAGAATTGTGAGCCTCGTTCATGATCACTTTATGGAGGTCACCTTTGGGCACAACAATACGATCCTCGAAGAAGAAAGTGTCCTTGTCATCAAGGCGGTAGCACTTGTACTTGGACTGACTCTTGGCAATCCCAATCTTCACCTTTTTCACCATAGCATCAAGAAGTTTGGCTTGGCGAATCTGGTCTTCCAAGGTAGGAGAGACTTGAAGGTTGGCGAGGAAACCTTGAGGAACAACTTGCAGATTAAGTTTGCGGAAAGCTTCACAAAGCTCGGGTTGATAAGGCTTGAGAATCAGACTGTTGCAGTTGGCTTTCCTGCTCAAAGCGTCAGCAATCACATTGGCCTTTCCTAGAGTATACTCGATACTCGGATTATACTCTTGAATCATTTCGACCCATCGAGTTTGCCTGAGGTTGAGATTAGGCTGAGTGAAGATGTACTTGAGACTCTTGTGATCAGTGAAAATGTCCACTTTTCTTCCCAATAGAAGATGTCTCCAAGTCAAAAGAGCATGCACAACTGCCGCCAACTCGATATCATGAGTGGGGTAGTTCTTCTCATTAGGCTTCAACTGGCGAGATGTATAAGCAACAACTTTATTCTCTTGCATCAATACTGCGCCAAGACCTTGGAGAGAGGCATCACAAAAGACCTCGTACGGCTTGGATTCATCAGGTGGAGTCAGAACTGGAGCAGTGATCAATTTCTCTTTCAAAGTGTTGAAAGCAATATCACACTCCGGAGACCAAACGTACTTGACGTGCTTCTGAAGAAGATTAGAGAGAGGCTTCGCGATCTTAGAAAAGTTTTCAACGAATCTTCGGCAATAGCTTGCGAGACCGAGAAAACTGCGAAGTTGCTTCACATTCTGAGGAGGTTCCCAATTCACAATTGCAGACACCTTCTCAGGATTCACGGCAATGCCCTTGGCAGAGATGATATGACCAAGATAAAGAACCTCATCAAGCCAAAATTCACACTTGGAGAACTTGGCATAGAACTGATGTTCTCTGAGCTTATCAAGAACCAAGCGCAAGTGCTTGGCATGATCTTCCTTGTTCTTCGAGAAAACCAGAATGTCATCGAGATAGACCAAAACGAAGTCATTGGTGTAGGCGTTGAAGATGAAGTTCATCATGCGAGAGAACGTCGGAGGAGCGTTGGCGAGGCCAAAAGACATGACAGTGTATTCATATGAACCAAAGCTTGTTCTGAATGCTGTCTTGGGAATATCTTCTTCACGAATGCGAATCTGGTGATAACCCATACGGAGATCAAGCTTGGAGAATACTTGGGCACCTTTGAGTTGTTCGAACAGCTCATTGATGTTGGGAAGTGGGTATTTGTTCTTGATGGTCTTCTTGTTCACTAGACGGTAATCAACACAAAGTCGGTCCATTTCATCCTTCTTCTTCACAAAAAAAACACCACGACCCCACGGAGAAGAACTAGGCCGGATAAGACCCATTTTCTCTTGCTCATCGAGTTGCTTCTTCAGATCCTTCAACTCTTCAGGTCCGAGCTTATAAGGACGTTTGCACACAGGTTCCGTGCCAGGCTCAAGATCAATAACGAATTCAACTGGCCGGTGCGGAGGCATTCCTGGGAGCTCTTCTGGAAAGACGTCTTGATATTCGCAAACGACTGGAATTTGAGAGATGGCATCCAATTCACCCTTCTCATTGAGAGAAAACAGACGAATGGTATTATCCTGAGCGGCAAAGATAATTACATCCTCAGACGAATGAGTCAAATGAATCTGCCTGGCAGCACAATCAAGCTGAGCCTTGTGCTTAGAAAGCCAATCCATTCCGAGAATAAGATCAATATCCGAGTCACCAAGAACATTTGGAGAGGACAAGAACTTATAGTCACCCAAAGTGATAGTAACATCCGGAACGCATACTCGAGATGTCATTTGACGGGCCGGAGAGACGATAGCCAACGGCTTCGGCAACACTTGAGTAAGAAAATCATGCTTAGATGCAAAAGGTCTTGAGATGAAACAATGCGATGCACCAGTGTCAAAAAGAACTTTTGAGGGAATATCATTAACAGGAAGGTTACCCATGATCACATCTGACGAGTCCTCTGCCTGAGCTGCATTCATCAAATTGACCTTGGCATGCTTGGGGTTATGCTTGACCACAGTTGTACTTGCCGATCTGACAGGAGGAGGAGGAGGAAGACGCCTCTGGTTGAAACACTTGTTGGCATAGTGACCCTTCTGTTGGCACTTGTTGCATGTGACCTCTGAAAGCGGACGGTGATACGAAACACTCAATCTTGGAGGTTGAGGCGAAGTCTTGTTTTGAAAGCCAGGGTTGGGTGGGTTGGAAGAACCACTGCCACCTTTGCTCTTCTGCTGATACGGCTGACGGAACGGAGGAGGAGGAAGCCAAAACTTCTGCTGCTTGGCCACTTGAGTAGAGGAAGAAGGAGTAACATCTCTGACTCGCTTCTTGGAAGCATCACACCTCAACTGAGCAGCCTCTTGCTTCAATGCCATGTTGTAGAACTCATCGTACCTCAAGGGCTCAAAGAGAACAAGAGCGAGCTGAATTTCTTCTCTCAGACCACCCCTGAACTGATATATCATGCTCTTCTCATCAGGGACGTCCTGCTTGGCAAAGCGGGCGAGCTTCTGAAACAACTTGTTGTAGTCATAGACAGACAAAGAGCCTTGCTTCAGATTGCGGAATTCCTCACGCTTGCTTTCAACCATGCTCTGAGGAATATGATGAGCTCGGAAATCTCGACGGAAATCATCCCAAGTGATAACACGTCCACCTCTGGAGTCCTTGTACTGCTGGAACCATTCTGCAGCTTGATCTTTGAGTTGGAAGGAAGCGAACTTGACAAAGTCCTCACGCCTGACGTTACTGCACTCAAAATGTTTACACAGATCCACAAGCCAATCGTCAGCATCGGTTGCCTCAACACAATTGCTGAAAGTCTTTGGCCCATTAGCAAGGAACTGGTTGAGTGTAGCAAAGTGACTCTGATTGCTGCCTTGATTCCCTTGACTGCCTTGATTGCGCTCTTGAAGAATTTGCATGATCAGCTGTGTGTTTGCATTGGTTGCGGCCATCACAGCTTGCCATGCCTCTGGAGGAGGTGGAGGTGGTGGCGGATCAGGATTCGGAGTCGTGCGCGTTGGAGGAGCCATCCTGAAGAGGTTGACCACCATTAGCACATTGATAGACAAATATTGAAGCTGAATCCAACGGAATGAAAATTGCAACATATAGTCTTCACATCCGAACAAAATGAACGAATGCATTCCTCTTGAAATGGTCACATATCCATAAATTGAGAAGCCACGTAGAATTAAGGTAGAGAAATAAATCAACAAGGTACGGATCAAGAACGAATAATCGGTAAGAAATCCCAATCTCAAACCAATATCCGTGGAAGAAAAAACTAGAGCTACTAGAATTCCCACCTATGAAACTCCCGAACCTTTCCGGTTATGCAATTAGGTGTTGGGGATACAGGGGAACCTTAATATCTCACCCAAACTAGCAAATCCTACATCCAGCTGTATCCATCCTTCAACACATAACCAAGAAACCTTCGGAAACCATCTACCTCAACCTTCAAAAAGCATCCGTTAGACAAGTTATGGCGATACTCCCGAACTCCCGCCCCAGTACTGGGTGGCGGCGAGGTTATCTCACCAACAAACTGCATAAAAGAGATTTTCGATGTCGGCGTACTAAACTCAAGTATTTCAGAATTGCAACGATAAAATTATGATGACAACACCTCAGAGCTCAACTCCCTGGGACACTTCCACTACACCCCTGACAGGAGGCACCAAGACAATGTTCTCATCATAAAACCATCGGAACGATTCCAAGATACCCGCGTGATCCTAAATTTTTTTTAAGTGAAATTTGAGAAGAGAAGAGTCAAAACTCTACGTCAGGATGCCTTACCAAAGCGATGAGGAGACTGGGAAGTAAAAAAGAATTCCTAATCTCTCCGATATATAATTCCTAAAGACTCAAAACATTTTTCTAGACACAACTCGGCCGCTAAAAACGATCAAGCAATGGGGCTCCTAAGGTCGGGGAAGGCTCTGATACCAACTTGTAACACCCTTGATGCGACTATAGCTCCCACGTGTCGAGGCACGACTTACAGACATAATCGCATTGAAGGCATATGTCGCAAGTTAGGCAATATTCACAACATCCCATGTAATAATAATAAAAGGGGAGATAACATAGTTGGCTTACACTCGCCATGTCAATCAAGTACATAAATAACATTACATCATCCAAACACTCATGGCCCGACTACGGCACCAAAATAAAAGAGAACCCAACATGCGACAATGGTCCCGTTCACCCCCAACTGGGCACCACTACTGATCGTCGGGAAAGGAAACATAGTATCGTTGAGAGTCTTCGTCGAACTCCCACTTGAGCTCATACGCGTCTCCTGGAGCGGAATCATCAGGCCCTGCATCTGGTGTAATAGTAATCTGTGAGCCACAAGGACTCAGCAATCTCGCACCCTCACGATCAAGACTATTTAAGCTTATAGGTAAGGCAAGGTAAAATATGAGTGGAGCTGCAGAAAGCGACTAGCAAGTCTGGTGGCTAACTTATTCGCAAAGGAGAGCGAGAAGACGAGGCAAAGCGCGAGCGAGAAACTGGAGAGCAACCTACGCAAACATTACTCCAACACCGTGTCCACTTCCCGGACTCCGCCGAGAAGAGGCCATCACAGTAACACACTCAGTTGATTCATTTTAACTAATTAAGGTTCAAGTTATCTACAACCGGACATTAACAAATTCCCATCTGCCCATAACCGCGGGCACGGCTTTCAAAAGTTCAATCCTTGCAGGGGAGTCCCAACTTAGCCCACGACAAGCTCTCACGGTCAAGGAAGGAATAGACCTCCTCCCAAGACATTCCGATCAGACTCGGTATCTCGGTAACTCAAGACACTTTGACAGGTTAAAACAAGACCGGCAACACCGCCCGAATGTGCCGACAAATCCCGATAGGAGCTGCACATATCTCTTTCTCAGGGCACACTCAGATAAGCAATCCGTACAACTAAAACCAGCCCTCGAGTTTCCCCGAGGTGGCGCTGCAAGGGGCTCTAGTTTGGACCAACACTCAAAGGAGCACTGGCCCCGGGGGGGTTAAAATAAGATGACCCTTGAGTCTGCAGAACCGATGGGAAAGACAAAGGCTAGGTGACAAATGGTAAAACCAAGGTTGGGCATTGCTGGAAAAGCTTTAATCAAGGCGAACTATCAAGGGGTTCCCATTATAACCCAACCGTGTAAGGAACGCAAAATCCGGGAACATAACACTGATATGACGGAAACTAGGGCGCCAAGAGTGGAACAAAACACTAGGTGAGAGACCGAGCCTTCCACCCTTTACCAAGTATAATGATATCCCAACAAGTAAATAAAAGATGTTCCAACAAGGAACGGCCTCCAATCTTCACCTGCAACTAGCAACGCTATAAGACGGGCTGAGCAGAGTGGTAACATAGCCAATCAACGGTTTGCTAGGACAATGGTGGGTTAGAGATTTGACATGGCAATTTGGGAGGCTTGCAAGCAAGTGGTAGGCATCATAGCAATGGCACAGCAAAAGAGCGAGCAAACTAGCATAGCAAAGATAGTAGTGATTTTGAGGGTATGATCATCTTGCCTGCACAGTTGTCAGGGTTGACTGGATCCTCGAAAGCAAACTCAACGGGCTCCTCGTTAGCGAACTCGTCTCCCGGATCTACCCAAACAAGACAAACAAGCAACAAGGATACAATCAACCACGTGCAAGACCAAACAATATGATGAAATGATGATATGTTATGCGTGACGCGATGCGGGACGTAAAATGCAAGATATGACAGGAAAATGCATGAAGCTGGCCTCACCATGGAAAACCAAGTGTGCCACTGAAAGATGAGATGAAATCGCTTGAAAACGATATAAAGAACGCCGGAATCGGAGTTACGGTTTGGAAATGGCAAGCGATTCAAAAATGACACCGGTCTGCGATTTACATCAAGTAGGCATCTAAATGCAATGAGATGAACATGCTACAGCACCCAAACATGACAACAAAATACATGGCAGGGATGCACACAAGATGCTTAACAAAAGTCTAGCACTGAGCTACGGCCAAATCATCCATTAACAGGTTCAAACAAGCATGGCAAAAACGCAAATGGTAAAACAGATCTCAGACTTAGTGAAATTAACACTTGTCTGGAATTTCAGATCATATAGCCCTCTTCGGAGCAACAAAACAACATGCTACAGGACCAGAACATGACGAATAAAGACATGGCATGTAGCTACTCAACAAGCTTAACAAAAGTCCTTTAGTGACCTTGAGCCAAAAGGGATCACAAAATATACTAACAAGCACACGAACATAGCAAAAACATAATCAGTTTCAGACTTAGTGAAAAACTGGGACATGCTGAAACATAACTCATGAAGGCATGCTTACGAGCTCGATGCACTCACTATGGTGCAATTCATGGCAAGACAAGCATACATCCCTTAAGAAGGCACAAAATGCAAGCTAGACATGGCAAGAACAATGGAATAACATGCACGGATCAACTACAATAACATCGGCAAAATCGCAAACAAGTTGACAATCTGCCCAGATTCGCAACGAAGCAAAAGTAGAGCTCAATTGACTCAAGCTAGGGTGCTCCATAATTGCAAAGAAAGACATGGATGGATAGAGCACTACAATATTAACAAAACTCCCTTACTGATCATCATCAAAAGAGGCACGGATCACTAGGAAACAACACAAACATATGGCATCATGAACTAAACAATCCCAGGACTTAGTGAAATTACTAAGTCCCTGAAAACAGAATTAGCAAGTGCACCACTTTGCAAGCTTGCACAAGTCACCACACACATCCTAAAAATATATGGGTTGCACCTCCGGAGAGATGACAAAACCCTTAACAAAACATATGAAGAACTCACGGGCATAGCATGCACACAATAGTCATGGCAAAAATGACAACAATGCTAAACGGAGTAACAGATCTGACAATTAACTCAAGTACCCCTCTTCTAACGGCATTTAGGGAATCAATATGAGCTCAAATGAAAATGATGCAATGGAATGAAATGATGTACTCTCTGAGATGAACATTTTGATATGCTAAATGTCCAAATCGGAGCTGCGGATGCAAAGTTACGGAGCCTCGAACAGAGCAACTTGGACTAAAAATAACCGGGACTTAGCGAAAAAAACTACCCCGAATTAGGGTTTACTGTAGCAACCGCGGATCTGGATCGGGGCACGCCTCCCGAGGTGGATCCGGGCTCGCCGGCGGGCTGGAGCTCGCTGGAGTGGGTTCGCCGGCCGGGGAAGAGGGGAGGCGAGGCCGGGGCGGCTCCGGCCGGCGCGGCGGCGGCGGGCGGAGGCGGCGGCGCGTGGAGGCGGCGGCGGCGGCGCGGCGTGGAGGCGGCGGTGGCGGCGCGTGGAGGCGGCGGCGGCAACACGGAGTGGAGGCGGCTGGGGCGGGCCGGGGAGGGCAGGCGGCTGGCCTTCGGGCCGCGGGGGCCTGGCCCGGGCCGCGCGGGATTCGGCGGGAGGCGGCGGCTGCGCGCCACGTGGCCGCGTGGGAGTGGCGGCGGCGGTGTGTCCGGCCCGGACGGACAATGTCCGGCGCGCGGAGCTGCATTTTTTAGGGTTTCGGGGAGGAAGAAGATCCAAAAATGAAGGGGTGTATATATAGGCATAGAGGGAGCTAGCGGAGTCCAAATGAGGTGCGGTTTTCGGCCACGCGATCGTGATCGAACACTCTAGGACATGGAGAAGAGTTTGGTGGGTTTTGGGCCAAATTGGAGGGGTGTTGGGCTGCAACTCACACGAGGCCTTTTCGGTCCCTCGGTTAACCGTTGGAGTATCAAACGAAGTCCAAATGGTACGAAACTTGACAGGCGGTCTACCGGTAGTAAACCAAGGCCGCTTGGCAAGTCTCAGTCCAATCCGGAAATGTTTAATCCCCACACACGAAAGAAAGCTAGAAATGACCACCGGAGGAGAACGAAGCGCCGGAATGCAAAACGGACAACGGGGAAAATGCTCGAATGCATGAGACGAACACGTATGCAAATGCAATGCACATGATGACATGATATGAGATGCATGACAACGACAACACACACGGAGACAAAGATCCGAACCCGAGGAAATAAAATAACTTAACGCCGGAAACGGCAAGAGTTGGAGTACAAATAGGGAAAGTTACATCCGGGGTGTTACACTAACTTACAGGGACAGGCATACATGAATCAACCTCGAGCATGTCGGTCAACAGCGTATGAATCCGGGCTGTAGCACTGGGCTAACAGGACTCCGGGAACCCGGGCTGTAGTAGGCTAGGCAGGACTCTAGATGGCACCGCATGACATTTCCCCAAAGGGACAGACACAGGAATGAAGTGAATCACATGCCGGCCAGTCAAGTGTTCCGGAGTAGTAGTGCTGGGCTAGCAGGACTCCGATGAACCGGGCTGTAGCGGACTACTATGGCTCATGGAAGCACAAGACACATTTCCCCATAAGAGAGGCTACCAGGGATAAACAACTAGGTTGTCGGATCCCACACATAGCAATACATGTTACACGTACGCATAACATGCAAGTATGTGCTGTACAACATGGCATCACAACATAACTCAAACTCATATAGATAAAGGCCCAGAAGAGCCACATAGCATTCAATACAAATAGGGGTCTCATGACCCATCAGTCAGAGCATACAAGTAATAGAAGCATTACATGTCTAAGTATAGACAATGACAAAAGGAAAAGGCTGAGAATCCTGACTAAACACGACCCTCCCAAGGGTACAAGATCGTAGCTGGGATACAAGCTACTCGTCGAAGTCACTAGTGTAACCAACTACAAAACATAAATAAGAAAATGTGAGTACGAAGGTACTCAGCAAGTCTTACATCAGAACTATCTACATATGCAACATTATGAACAAGGGGGTGGTGGAGTTTTAACAGCAGCAAGCCAGCTTTGACTCAGTGGCTAGCCTATACTACGAGTATCAGAAACTTCTTTGAGGTGAGAAGACGCACACGAGTCCACATATTCACCATATCAATACTCCACTATGGATCCATTCCCGTCTCCCTACGAGAAGGCCATCCATAGCACTCACACTTATCTTGCATATTTTAGAGTGTCCACTTGAAGTTGTCTATGTACTACATAAGTCCTCCAAGTTTCCATATCCGAAGAAAACGGCTATTCGAATAGATAATGTTGACCCTGCAGGGGTGTACTTCTTCACACACGCTCTTGCCACTTATCGCCCTGTACACGTCATGTACCTCGGCAACCTTCAAGCAGAAGCCGGGCGAGGGTGTCGGCCACGACCTGACTAACCACACAAGTCTCTCGTCCAGGTTTATCGCCTATTCGAGTTCCATCCGCAAGGAGTTCCGACCGAAGTCTCCAGTACGGCCCCAAACGATGTGTGTAGGGTTCCCAAGCCCACCATACGGGTGACACTTGGTACACCGTGCCATGGTGCCTATTCTGTCCCAAGCCCGTCCCGTCGGACACCACCTGGTAGACAAGTAGCACTACCTACAAATGCCAGAAACTAGTTGCAACTCCTGGACAGAGATCAAGTGGATTAATAAGCCGAGAGGGGCCGGATAACCATAACCCAATGTGTGGTAGTAACTGGACTTGGACAACATACACAGAACTCAGTGCTTAGGGACGGTTCCAATGAGACAACCCACCATGTACTCCTACATGGCCTCTCATCGCTACCTTTACCAAAACGTGTTCACACACTTAGCCTTTATCGGTAGGACATGTTCACCACTCCGATTCATTCCCGATGAATCAGACCTGACACAACTCTAAGCATAGCCGGCATAAAGAAAACAAGCATGGATGAGTAGGCACATCAAGGCTCAAGCAACTCCTACTCATGCTAGTGGGTTTCAACTATTTACTGTGGCAATGATAGGTCATGCAGGGGAATGGGTTCAACTACCGCAGCAGAAAAGTAGCAGTTAAATCGTTGTTGTCCTAATGCAGTATAAGGAGGAGGAGCGAGAGAGTGGGATTTATCGAAATGCTCAAGGGGGGTTGCTTGCCTGATAGACGATGAAGGGGCACTACTCCTCTGATAGGTACTCGGGAACACCTTCCGGAGTGGAACCTATCGAGAAACGGTGCCGGTGATGAACACACAAACAAATGAAACAAAATGATGCATGAACATGACATGTGCAAATGCTAGTGTTTGGGCTAATTCAAGATGCTACCTAGTTGGTTGAAGCCCAATTGAATCAAATATTCAAATGCAATTCAAAATGAAGCATTTAAAATGCCCATATTATGTTTTCACTTATACAGCATGTATAAGTTGGTTTTTCATGCATGTCACGGGCATAAATGGATTCCTTGCATTTTTTCTGATAATTTTTCATATATAAATTATTTCATTCTGAGCTACGGTTGAATTTCTATGAATTTTAGAAGTTTAAGCAAAATTCTGGAATTTCCTGAGTTAAAATAATTCCAGAAATCAATTATTGCGTCAGCTCTACGTCAGCATGACGTAAGCGAGTCAACGGGGCTGACCGGGTCAAACCTGACCAGTGGGTCCCACTAGTCAGTGACCCAATCAACTAACAAAGTTACCTAACTAACTGGGCAGGGCCCACTAGTCATTGACCGTAGTAGCTAATCTAGCTAGTTAATTAGTGCTAACTAGAGTAATTAGTCGGGTGGGGCATGCAAGTCAGTGAGAGAGAGGGGGGAGGTCAAACTGGGCTGTGGGGTCAACCCACGCCAGTCAAAGGTCAGCGGTCCCCGGCGTTTAGCCGCCGGCGAGTCCAAACGCGGCGGTGCGCTGTGGGTTTTGCCTATAGGGGGCTATTTGGCGCGCGGAGTGCAGCTACGGGGTGCGGACGCTCGTCCGCATCTAGCCATGGTGGTGGCGCGGCCAGGGAGCGACCGGAGTGGCGCCGGCGACGACGAGTGCGGCGGCCAGAGTGCGGGTTCGGGCAGCGCAGCGCTATGGTGCACGAGAAGACGAGTTGGTGGCGGCGTTAGCTTGCTGCGGAGCTGCGGAGCACGTCCATGTGTGTAGGAGGGACGAACACGGCCTCTGGCCACAGCGGCGAGGAGCTCAGGCGGCAGCGCGAATTGGTCGCCGACGGAACGATGGCCAGAGAGGGAAATAGAGCACGGGGAGAGAGGGATAAGAAGAGGAGCTCACAGCGAGGCTAACGGAGGGCTCGACAGGCGCGGGGACGGCCGGTGGGCAGCAAATCGACGGCGAGGGTCTCTGGGCACCGAAGTTGAAGAAGACGTGCATCACCTCTGGTTGTTATTTGCAACATTTTCCAAAGACCATGAAAATTTTTGAAGAGCATTTTGGGTTTATTGAAATTCCAATTTTAATTTGAACCTATTTGAATTTGCTTTGGTGCTAGGGTTTGATACATCCCCATTTCAACTTCATTTGAAATTTAAACATGATGCACAAAGCAAACCTATAACATACCAGAACTAGGAATGTGACAACTCGCCCCCACTCGGAAGAATCTCGTCCCGAGATTCAGGAGTTGGCATAAAGAAAGCGGGGTACTCAAGTCGAAGATGATCTTCTCGCTCCCAGGTAGCTTCTCTCTCGGAATGATGGGACCACTGAACCTTGAGAAACTTGATGTTATGACGTCGAGTGACACGCTCTGATTGATCCAGAATGCGAACGGGGTACTCTCAATAAGTGAGGTTATCTTGGAGATCAAGCGTTTCGTGGTCCACTCCGCGGATGGGATCCGAGAAGCAACGCCTGAGTTGAGGGACGTGGAAGACATCGTGAACTCGAGAAAGATGTGGGGGTAGTTCCAACTGGTAGGCAACCTCTCCTCGTTTAGCGAGAATGCGAAAAGGACCGATGTAACAAGGAGCCAACTTGCCCTTGATACCGAAACGATGGGTACCCTTCAAAGGAGTAACCCGAAGGTAAGCCTTGTCGCCAACTTCATAAGCCACTTCCTTATAACGACGGTCATACTAGCTCTTTTGACGAGATTGGGTTGTTCTCAAATTCTCACGAATGATGTGAACTTGCTGTTCTGCCTCATGGATCATATCTGGTCCAAAGAATTGTCTTTCACCGGTTTCTGACCAGTTCAAAGGTGTTCGACATCTTCATCCATACAGAATCTCGAAGGGTGCTTTCCTAATACTAGATTGATAGCTATTGTTATAGGCAAACTCGGCGAAAGGAAGACACTTCTCCCAATCCATACCGAATGAGATAACACAAGCTCTAAGCATGTCTTCGAGAATTTGGTTGACCCGTTCCACCTGACCACTTGATTGAGGGTGGAAAGCGGTACTGAAGGAAAGATGGGTGCCCATGGAAGTTTGGAAACTTTCCCAGAAATGAGAGGTGAAAAGACTGCCACGGTCTGAATTGATCTCTAGTGGAACACCATGGAGTGACACTATTCAGGAGATATATAAGTCAGCGAGCTGACTAGCAGTGATACTCTCTCGAAGAGGTAGGAAGTGAGCCACTTTGGAGAGACGATCAATGACTACAAAGATAGCATTATTTCCTTTTTTGGTCCTCGGAAAGCCAGTGATGAAGTCCATACCAACTTTGTCCCATTTCCACTTGGGAATAGCTAAAGGTTGAAGGGTGCCAGCAGGTCTTTGATGCTCTGCCTTAAAGCGATGACAAACGTCACAGTTGGCAATATACTGAGCGATTTTTCTCTTCATCCTAGTCCACCAGAACCTCTGGCATAGGTCCTGATACATCTTTGTACTACTGGGATGAATCGTGAGAGGGGATTCATGGGCCTCCTTAAGGATCAGTTGTTGCATCTGTTGACATTTGGGAACCACCAAACGGTTTCCAAAGTAAACAACACCTCGTTCATCCATAGAGAAATAGTCGGCAACTCCCTTGGAAATATTTTTCTTGATCCGAGAGATTCCCGTATCATGCTTCTAAGCCTCTATGATCTGATCCGTAAGGGTAGGTTTCGCCACCAAGGTAAAAAGGGAACCATGAGGAGCTATGTGAAGGTCAAGCTTACAGAATTCCTCATGGAGGGGTGGTTGACATTGTTGCAACATGAGGTTGTTGCAATAAGATTTATGACTTAAAGCATCAGCCATGACATTGGCTTTTGCCTGGGGTGTAGGTGATTCCTAAGTCGTAATCCGAGATCAACTCCAACCAATGTCTCTGTCTAAGATTCAGATCCGGTTGGGTGAAGATATACTTGAGACTCTGATGGTCAGTGTAGATTTTGCAATGGTTACCAAGAAGGTAATGTCGCCAAGTCTTAAGTGCATAGACTACGGCTGCAAGCTCTAGATCATGTGTAGGATAATTTTCCTCATGTGGATGCAACTATCGAGATGCATAGGCAATCACATGATGATCCTGCATAAGAATGCAACCTTGTCCTTGACGCGAAGCATCGCAATAGATAACAAAGTCTTTAGTGAAATCCGATGGCACGAGTATGGGCGCAGAAGTCAGGCGTCTTTTTAGTTCCTAAAAACTATGCTCACACTGTGGAGACCACTCAAACTTTTTATCTTTCTTGAGAAGTTGCATGAGGGGTTTTGCCACTTTGGAGAAGTTTTCAACGAAGCGGCGACAATAACTGGTTGGACCAAGGAAACTCCTAACTTGTTTGACCGTCTCGGGTGGAGTCCAATTGAGAACGGCTTTAACTCTCTCGGGATAGACAGCAATGCCCTTACTAGAGATCACGTGGCCCAGATAGGTCACTTATGGCAACCAAAATTCACACTTGGAGAACTTGGCATAAAGGCGGTGCTCTCTGAGTTTTTCTAACACAAGTCTAAGATGTGCGGCATGCTCTTCCTTGTTCTTTGAGTAAATAAGAATATAATCAAGATAAACCACAATGAACTTATCTAAGTACTCCATAAAGATCGAGTTCATCAAGCGGGAGAAAGTAGATGGAGCATTGGTTAGGCTGAAAGACATCACGGTGTAATCGTATTGACCATAACGAGTGACAAAGGCCGTTTTGGGGATGTCCCCGTTTCTAATTTTTATTTGGTGGTAGCCTAACCTCAAATCCATCTTGGAAAAGACTGAGGATCCGGCGAGTTGATCATACAGGCCGTTGACCCTGGGGAGTGGATACTTGTTCTTTATCGTGACCAAATTAACGAGATGATACCATCCGATCTGTACCATCCTTCTTCTTGACGAAGAGGACAGGACAAGCCCAAGGAGAAGAACTGGGTCGGATGAAACCCTTTTGCAAGGACTCATCAAGCTGTTTCTTAAGATTGGCTAACTCCAAAGGTGCCATCTTGTATGGTCTCCTAGAGATTGGAACAGTTCCTAGGACAAGTTCTATGACAAACTCTACATCTCTGTCAGGTGGAACACCTGGCAGTTCTTCTGGAAAGACATCCGGGAAGTCATGGACTATCGGAATATCTTCAAGTTTGGGAAGAGGGCTGGCATTAAGAGAATAGAGTTGACGCCTTGCAACTCTAGTAGAGACAATGACTATTTTTCCAGGGGGCTCCTAAGTTAGGGAAGGCTCTGATACCAACTTGTAACGCCCACGATGCGGCTATATCTCCCACGTGTCGAAGCACGACTTAGAGGCATAACCGCATTGTAAGCAATGTCACAAGAGGGGTAATCTTTACACATCCCATGTACTGAATAAGGAAAGATATACATAGTTGGCTTACAATCGCCACGTCACACAATAGCATAAATATATCATTACATGCATCCAGATACAATCAAGGTCTGACTACGGAACCAAAATAAAGACAACCCCAAATGCATAATGTCCCCGATCGCCCCAACTGGGCTCCACTACTGATCGTATGGAAAGGAAACGTAGTATCGTCCTGAGTCCACATCGAACTCCCACTTGAGCTCAGTCGCATCTCCTGGAACGGTATCATCGGTCCCTGCATCTGGTTTTGGAAGTAATCTGTGAGTCACGGGGACTCAGCAATGTCACATCCTTGCGATCAAGACTATTTAAGCTTATAGGTAGGGAAAAAAGGTATGAGGTGGAGCTGCAGCAAGCACTAGCATATATGGTGGCTAACATACGCAATTGAGAGCAAGAAGAGAAGGCAACGCATGTTCGAGAAACTATGATCAAGAAGTGATCCAAGACTACTTACGTTCAAGCATAACACGAGACCGTGTTCTCTTCCCGGACTCCGCCGAAAAGAGACCATCACGGCCACACACTCTATTGATTCATTTTAATTAAGTTAAGTTCAGGTTTTCTACAACCGGACATTAGAAAATTCCCATCTACACATAACCGCGGGCACGTCTTTCGAAATTTCAAATCCATGCAGGGGTGTCCCAATTAGCCCATCACAAGCTCTCACAGTCAACGAAGGATATTCCTTCTCCCAAGACAACCCAATTAGACTCGGAATCCCGGTTACAAGACATCTCGACAATGGTAAAACTAAACCAGCAAAACCGCCCGAATGTGCCGACAAATCCCGATAGGAGCTCCACATATCTCCTTCTCAGGGCACACTCGGATGAGACATCCTATGGGTAAAACCAACCCTCAAGTTGCCCCGAAGTGCCCCCGCAGTCTACTCGGTTCGGACCAACACTCAGAGGAGCACTGGCCCAGGGGGGTTTAAAATAAAGATGACCCTTGAGTCCACGGAACCCAAGGGAAAAAGACGCTAGGTGGCGAATGGTAAAACCAAGGTTGGGCCTTGCTGGAGGAGTTTTATTCAAGGCGAACTGTCAAGGGGTTCCCATTATAACCCAACCGTGTAAGGAACACAAAATCAAGGAACATAACATCGGTATGAAGGAAACTAGGGCGGCAAGAGTGGAACAAAACACCAGGCATAAGGCCGAGCCTTCCACCCTTTACCAAGTGTATAGATGCATTAAAGTAGACAAGATATAATAATGATATCCCAACAAATAAACATGTTCCAACAAGGAACAAACTCCAATCTTCACGTGCAACTAGCAACACTATAAGAGGGGCTGAGCAAAGCGGTAACATAGCCAAACAACGGTTTGCTAGGACAAGGTGGGTTAGAGGTTTGACATGGCAATATGGGAGGCATGGGAAAGCATGGTGGTAGGTATCGTAGAATAGGCATAGCAATAGAGCGAGCATCTAGCAAGCAAAGATAGAAGTGATTTCGAGGGTATGGTCATCTTGCCTACAAAGTTCTCCGAGTTGACATAAGGTTGATCCTCGTAAACGTTCTCAACGCGTTCCTCGATCAAGTACTCGTCTCCCGGCTCTACCCAAATAAAGAACACAAACAAAGGGAGACACAATCAACCACGGTGCAATGTGCAAGCAACATGATGGAAAACATGGCATGATATGCGGGATGTGATATGCAATGCATATGCATGCTTCGGAAAGGAAAGATTGAACCATGCCTCAACTTGGAAAATCAAGAGTTCTGCTGAAAAGATGAGTTGATTTCGGTCGAAATTGATATAAAGATCACCAGAATCGGATGCACGGTTTGCAAATGGCAAGCAAAACAATAATGGCACAAAGCTGCGATTAACAGCACGAGGCCATATAAATGCATCAAGAACAACAAGCTACTGCACTCTAACATAACAATAAAGCACATGGCAGGGATCCACTCAAGATTCTTGACAAAAGATGAACACTGAGCTACGGCTAATTCACACAATAGCAGGTTCAAACAAGCATGGCAAAAGTGCAAAAGATATCAGGTTATAGACTTAGTGAAAATAACAACATGGCGGGATTTAACATCAGGAAGCAATGTTTAGAGCAAAATAACAACATGCTACAGGAACATATCATGGCAAAGCAAGGCAAGGCATGGCATGAAACTACACAAAGCATATAACAAAAGTCCCTTAGTGACCATGAGCCAATAGGGATCAGAAAATACAATGGCAACCATGTGAACATAGCAAGTTTGGTTAACAGATTCAGACTTAGCAGAAAACTGGAACATGGCAAAATAGATTTACCGTAGGCATGTTTGCGATCTCGATGCACCCACCACAAGGCATTGCATGACAAACTAAGCATACACCCAGCAAGTAGACATGATGAATAAGCTAACCATGGCAAGAACACTCTCAAAGCATGCATGGATAAACTATAACAACCTCGACAAAATTGCTTAACATGTAAACAATCTACTAGGAACATTTTATAGCAAAAGTAGAGCAAGATTTAGTCATGCTAGGGTACTCCATAAATGCAAGCAAAGACATGGATGTATAGAGCATAACAATATCTCAAAATCATCCTTACTGAACATGCTCAAAAGAGGCATGGATCACTCTGTAGCAACAAGAATACATGGCATAAAATATTATCAGGGAAAAGACTTAGAAGAATTCTAAGTCCCTGAAATCAGCAACATCACGAGAGCTACTTTGCATGCTTGTGCTAGTCACCACAAAGATGTCGGGACCCCGATCCTAAGTCACACCGATCTAGCATGTAAAACTTCATATCACTTTGCGGCCTCACGCACGGTATTCCCAGGGTGCCACCTTACCTGGCCCGGGACCGTTTGCGCCTTTTGGCTCACGTATATGATAGTGTCGCTAGCATCCATATGACAGAGAACCCGGGCCGACATGACTAGTCGTGAACCCAAAGTGGCACTAACTGTAACACCCTCGATGCGACTATAGCTCCCACGTGTCGAGGCACGACTTAGAGACATAATCGCATTGAAGGCATATGTCGCAAGTTAGGCAATCTTCACAACATCCCATGTAATAATAATAAAAGGGGAGATAACATAGTTGGCTTACACTCGCCACGTCAATCAAGTACATAAATAACATTACATCATCCAAACACTCATGGCCCGACTACGGCGCCAAAATAAAAGAGAACCCAACATGCGACAACGGTCCCATTCACCCCCAACTGGGCACCACTACTGATCATCGGGAAAGGAAACATAGTATCGTTGAGAGTCTTCGTCGAACTCCCACTTTAGCTCATACGCGTCTCCTGGAGCGGAATCATCAGGCCCTGCATCTGGTGTAATAGTAATCTGTGAGCCACAGGGACTCAGCAATCTCGCACCCTCGCGATCAAGACTATTTAAGCTTATAGGTAAGGCAAGGTAAAATATGAGTGGAGCTGCAGCAAGCGACTAGCAAGTATGGTGGCTAACTTATTCGCAAAGGAGAGCGAGAAGAGGAAGCAAAGCGCGAGCGAGAAACTAGAGAACAACCTGCGCAAACATTACTCCAACACCGTGTCCACTTCTCGGACTCCGCCCAGAAGAGGCCATCACGGTAACACACTCAGTTGATTCATTTTAATTTAATTAAGGTTCAAGTTATCTTCAACCGGACATTGACAAATTCCCATCTGCCAATAACCGCGGGCACGGCTTTCGAAAGTTCAATCCCTGCAGGGGAGTCCCAACTTAGCCCATGACAAGCTCTCACAGTCAACGAAGGAATAGACCTCCTCCCAAGACGTTCCAATCAGACTCGGTATCTTGGTAACTCAAGACACTTCGACAGGTTAAAACAAGACTAGCAACACCACCCGAATGTGCCGACAAATCCCGATAGGAGCTGCACATATCTCTTTCTCAGGGCACACTCAGATAAGCAATCCGTACAACTAAAACCAGCCCTCGAGTTTCCCCGAGGTGGCGCTGCAAGGGGCTCTAGTTTGGACCAACACTCAGAGGAGCACTGGCCCGGGGGGGTTAAAATAAGATGACCCTTGAGTCTGCAGAACCCAAGGGAAAGAAAAGGCTAGGTGGAAAAAGGTAAAACCAAGGTTGGGCATTGCTGGAAAAGCTTTAATCAAGGCGAACTATCAAGGGGTTCCCATTATAACCCAACCGCGTAAGGAACGCAAAATCCGGGAACATAACACCGATATGACGGAAACTAGGGCGGCAAGAGTGGAACAAAACACTAGGCGAGAGGCCGAGCCTTCCACCCTTTACCAAGTATATAGATGCATTAAGATAACATGGCAATATAATGATATCCCAACAAGTAAATAAAAGATGTTCCAACAAGGAACGGCCTCCAATCTTCACCTGCAACTAGCAACGCTATAAGAGGGGCTGAGCAAAGCGGTAACATAGCCAATCAACGGTTTGCTAGGACAATGGTGGGTTAGAGGTTTGACATGGCAATTTGGGAGGCTTGCAAGCAAGTGGTAGGCATCGTAGCAATGGCATAGCAAAAGAGCGAGCAAACTAGCATAGCAAAGATAGTAGTGATTTCGAGGGTATGATCATCTTGCCTGCACAGTTGTCAGAGTTGACTGGATCCTCAAAAGCAAACTCAACGGGCTCCTCGTTAGCGAACTCGTCTCCCGGCTCTACCCAAACAAGACAAACAAGCAACAAGGATACAATCAACCACGTGCAAGACCAAGCAATATGATGAAATGAAGATATGCTATGCGGGATGCGACGCGGGATGCAAAATGCAAGATATGACAGGAAACGCATGAACCTGGCCTCAACTTGGAAAACCAAGTGTGCCACTGGAAAGATGAGATGAAATCGCTTGAAAACGATATAAAGAACGCCGGAATCGGAGTTACGGTTTGGAAATGGCAAGCAATTCAAAAATGACACCGGTCTGCGATTTACAGCAAGTAGGCATCTAAATGCAATGAGATGAACATGCTACAGCACCCAAACATGACAACAAAATAGATGGCAGGGATGCACACAAGATGCTTAACAAAAGTCTAGCACTGAGCTACGGCCAATTCATCCATTAACAGATTCAAACAAGCATGGCAAAAATGCAAATGGTAAAACAGATCTCAGACTTAGTGAAATTAACACTTGTCTGGAATTTCAGATCATATAGCCCTCTTCGGAGCAACAAAACAACATGCTACAGGACCTGAACATGACAAAGAAAGACATGGCATGGAGCTACTCAACAAGCTTAACAAAAGTCCCTTAGTGACCTTGAGCCAAAAGGGATCACAAAATATACTAACAAGCACACGAACATAGCAAAAACATAATCAGTTTCAGACTTAGTGAAAAACTGGGACATGCTGAAACATAACTCACGAAGGCATGTTTACGAGCTCGATGCACTCACTACGGTGCAAGTCATGGCAAGACAAGCATACATCCCTTAAGAAGGCACAAAATCAAGCTAGACATGGCAAGAACAATGGCATAGCATGCACGGATCAACTACAATAACATCGGCAAAATCGCAAACAAGTTGACGATCTGCCCAGATTCGCAACGAAGCAAAAGTAGAGCTCGATTGACTCAAGCTAGGGTGCTCCATAATTGCAAAAAAAGACATGGATGGATAGGGCACTACAATATTAACAAAACTCCCTTACTGATCATCCTCAAAAGAGGCACGGATCACTAGGAAACAACACAAACATATGGCATCATGAACTAAACAATCCCAGGACTTAGTGAAATTACTAAGTCCCTGAAAACAGAATTAGCAAGTGCACCACTTTGCAAGCTTGCACAAGTCACCACACACATCCTAAAAATACATGGGTTGCACCTCTGGAGAGATGACAAAACCCTTAACAAAACATATGAAGAACTCACGGGCATAGCATGCACACAATAATCATGGCAAAAATGACAAAAGTGCTAAACGGAGTAACAGATCTGACAATTAACTCAAGTAGCCCTTTTCTAACAGCATTTAGGGCATCAAGATGAGCTCAAATGAAAATGATGCAATGGAATGAAATGATGTACTCTCTGAGATGAACATTTTGATATGCTATATGCCCAAATCGGAGCTACGGATGCAATGTTACGGAGCCTCGAACAGAGCAAGTTGGACTAAAAATATCCGGGACTTAGCGGAAAAAAACTACCCCGAATTAGGGTTTACTGTAGCAACCGCGGATCTGGATCAGGGCGCGCCTCCCGAGGTGGATCCGGGCTCGCCGGCGGGCTGGAGCTCGCCGGAGTGGGTTCGCCGGCCGGGGAAGAGGGGAGGCGAGGCCGGGGCGGCTCCGGCCGGCGCGGTGGCGGCGGGCGGAGGCGGCGACGCGTGGAGGCGGCGGCGGTGTGGAGGCGGCGGCGGCGGCAGCACGGCGTGGAGGCGGCGGGCGCGGGCCGGGGAGGGCAGGCGGCGGCGGCTGGCCTTCGGGCCGCGGGGGCCTGGCCCAGGCCGCGCGGGCTTCGTCGGGAGGCGGCGGCTGCGCGCCACGTGGCGGCGTGGGAGTGGCGGCGGCGGTGTGTTCGGCCCGGACGGACAATGTCCGGCGCGCGGAGCTGCAGTTTTTAGGGTTTCGGGGAGGAAGAAGATCCGAAACGGAGGGGTGTATATATAGGCATAGAGGGAGCTAGGAGAGTCCAAATGAGGTGCGGTTTTCGGCCACGCGATCGTGATCGAACGCTCTAGGACATGGAGCAGAGTTTGGTGGGTTTTGGGCCAAATTGGAGGGGTGTTGGGCTGCAACACACACGAGGCCTTTTCGGTCCCTCGGTTAACCGTTGGAGTATCAAACGAAGTCCAAATGGTACGAAACTTGACAGGCGGTCTACCGGTAGTAAACCAAGGCCGCTTGGCAAGTCTCGGTCCAATCCGGAAATGTTTAATCCCCACACACGAAAGAAAGCTAGAAATGACCACCGGAGGAGAACGAAGCGCCGGAATGCAAAACGGACAACGGGGAAAATGCTCGAATGCATGAGACGAACACGTATGCAAATGCAATGCACATGATGACATGATATGAGATGCATGACAACGACAACAACACACGGAGACAAAGACCCGAACCCGAGGAAATAAAATAACTTAACGCCGGAAACGGCAAGAGTTGGAGTACAAATAGGGAAAGTTACATCCGGGGTGTTACAACACTCCACCACTACGAAAGGATCTCGTCCCGAGATCTAGGACTGAAAGAACGCCGGGTACTCAGAACGGAGGTGATCCTCGCGTTCCCAGGTAGCTTCACGGTCGGAATGGTGTGACCACTTGACTTTGAGAAATTTGATTGACTTGTTGCGAGTCTTGCGTTCAGTCTCTTCAAGAATAGCAACTGGGTGCTCACGATAAGAGAGATCTTCTTGGAGCTCAATGTCCTCGAAGTTGACGGTGCGGTCAGGAGTCTTGAAGCACTTTCGAAGCTGAGAGACATGGAACACGTCATGAACATTTGCAAAGTTTGAAGGAAGCTCGAGTTGATAGGCGAGGTCGCCTCTCTTGCTGACAATCTTGAAAGGTCCCACGTATCTAGGGGCAAGCTTCCCTTTGATACCGAAGCGACGAGTACCTTTCATAGGAGAGACACGGAGGTAAACATGATCTCCGATCTCGAAAGCCAAATCACGGTGCTTACTATCATAGTAGCTCTTCTGGCGGGATTGGGCTGCTTTGAGGTTATCACGAATGACTTTGCACATTTCTTCTGCTTCTGTGATTAAGTCATTACCCAAAAGCTGACGTTCACCGGTTTCAGACCAGTTGAGAGGGGTACGGCACTTCCTGCCATACAGAATTTCAAAAGGGGCCTTGCCCGAACTTGCTTGAAAACTGTTGTTGTAGGAGAATTCAGCATAAGGAAGACAATCCTCCCACTTCATGCCGAAGGAGATCACACAAGCCCTGAGCATATCTTCAAGAATCTGGTTGACACGCTCGACTTGACCGCTTGTTTGAGGATGGAAAGCTGTGCTGAAGCGGATGTTAGTGCCCATGGCCTTCTGAAAAGAATCCCAAAACTTCGAGGTAAAGATGCTGCCACGGTCTGAAGAGATCACTTGAGGAATACCGTGCAGAGAGACAATACGAGAGGTATAGAGTTCCGCCAATTGAGCTGCAGTGATCGACTCTTTGATAGGCAGAAAGTGAGCCACTTTGGTGAGTTTGTCGATGACAACGAATATAGCATCATTGCCACGCTTGGACTTTGGAAACCCAGTCACGAAGTCCATTTCAATGTGGTCAAACTTCCATTCTGGAATGGCAAGAGGTTGGAGGAGACCAGCTGGCCTTTGGTGTTCTGCCTTCACTCTTCTGCAGACATCACATTCATTCACGAATTGAGCGATCTCGCGCTTCATTCGAGTCCACCAATAAGCTTGCTTAAGGTCCTGATACATCTTCGTGCTCCCAGGGTGGATGGAGAGGAGAGAATTGTGAGCCTCGTTCATGATCACTTTACGGAGGTCACCTTTGGGCACAACAATACGATCCTCGAAGAAGAGAGTGTCCTTGTCATCAAGGCGGTAGCACTTGTACTTGGACTGACTCTTGGCAATCCCAATCTTCACCTTTTTCACCATAGCATCAAGAAGCTGGGCTTGGCGAATCTGGTCTTCTAAGGTAGGAGAGACTTGAAGGTTGGCGAGGAAACCTTGAGGAACAACTTGCAGATTAAGTTTGCGGAAAGCTTCACAAAGCTCGGGTTGATAAGGCTTGAGAATCAGACTGTTGCAGTAAGCCTTTCCTGCTCAAAGCGTCAGCAATCACATTGGCCTTGCCTGGAGTATACTCGATACTCGGATTATACTCTTGAATCATTTCGACCCATCGAGTTTGCCTGAGGTTGAGATTAGGCTGAGTGAAGATGTACTTGAGACTCTTGTGATCAGTGAAAATGTCCACTTTTCTTCCCAATAGAAGATGTCTCCAAGTCAAAAGAGCATGCACAACTGCCGCCAACTCGAGATCATGAGTGGGGTAGTTCTTCTCATTAGGCTTCAACTGGCGAGATGTATAAGCAACAACTTTCTTCTCTTGCATCAATACTGCGCCAAGACCTTGGAGAGAGGCATCACAAAAGACCTCGTACGGCTTGGATTCATCAGGTGGAGTCAGAACTGGAGCAGTGATCAATTTCTCTTTCAAAGTGTTGAAAGCAATATCACACTCCGGAGACCAAACGTACTTGACGTGCTTCTGAAGAAGATTAGAGAGAGGCTTCGCGATCTTAGAAAAGTTTTCAACGAATCTTCGGCAATAGCTTGCGAGACCGAGAAAACTGCGGAGTTGCTTCACGTTCTGAGGAGGTTCCCAATTCACAATTGCAGACACCTTCTCAGGATTCACGGCAATGCCCTTGGCAGAGATGATATGACCAAGATAAAGAACCTCATCAAGCCAAAATTCACACTTGGAGAACTTGGCGTAGAACTGATGTTCTCTGAGCTTATCAAGAACCAAACGCAAGTGCTTGGCATGATCTTCCTTGTTCTTCGAGAAAACCAGAATGTCGTCGAGATAGACCAAAACGAAGTCATTGGTGTAGGCGTTGAAGATGAAGTTCATCATGCGAGAGAACGTCGGAGGAGCGTTGGCGAGGCCAAAAGACATGACAGTGTATTCATATGAACCAAAGCTTGTTCTGAATGCTGTCTTGGGAATATCTTCTTCACGAATGCGAATCTGGTGATAACCCATACGGAGATCAAGCTTGGAGAATACTTGGGCACCTTTGAGTTGTTCGAACAGCTCATTGATGTTGGGAAGTGGGTATTTGTTCTTGATGGTCTTCTTGTTCACTGGACGGTAATCAACACAAAGTCGGTCCGTTCCATCCTTCTTCTTCACAAAAAGAACACCACAACCCCACGGAGAAGAACTAGGCCGGATGAGACCCATTTTCTCTTGCATATCGAGTTGCTTCTTCAGCTCCTTCAACTCTTCAGGTCCGAGCTTGTAAGGACGTTTGCACACAGGTTCCGTGCCAGGCTCAAGATCAATAACGAATTCAACTGGCCGGTGCGGAGGCATTCCTGGGAGCTCTTCTGGAAAGACGTCTTGATATTCGCAAACGACTGGAATTTGAGAGATGGCATCCAATTCACCCTTCTCATTGAGAGAAAACAGACGGATAGTATTATCCCGAGCGGCAAAGACAATTACATCCTCAGACGAATGAGTCAATTGAATCTGCCTGGCTGCACAATCAAGCTGAGCCTTGTGCTTAGAAAGCCAATCCATTCCGAGAATAAGATCAATATCCGAGTCACCAAGAACATTTGGAGAGGACAAGAACTTATAGTCACCCAAAGTGATAGTAACATCCGGAACGCATACTCGAGATGTCATTTGACGGGCCGGAGAGACGATAGCCAACGGCTTCGGCAACACTTGAGTAACAAAATCATGCTTAGATGCAAAAGGTCTCGAGATGAAACAATGCGATGCACCAGTGTCAAAAAGAACTTTTGCAGGGAATATCATTAACAGGAAGGTTACCCATGATCACATCTGACGAGTCCTCTGCCTGAGCTGCATTCATCAAATTGACCTTGGCATGCTTGGGGTTATGCTTGACCACAGCTGTACTTGCCGATCTGACAGGAGGAGGAGGAGGAAGACGCCTCTGGTTGAAACACTTGTTGGCATAGTGACCCTTCTGTTGGCACTTGTTGCACGTGACCTCTGAAAGCGGACGGTGATACGGAGCACTCGATCTTGGAGCTTGAGACGAAGTCTTGTTCTGAAAGCCAGGGTTGGGTGGGTGGGAAGAACCACTGCCACCTTTGCTCTTCTGCTGATACGGCTGACGGAACGGAGGAGGAGGAAGCCAAAACTTCTGCTGCTTGGCCACTTGAGTAGAGGAAGAAGGAGTAACATCTCTGACTCGCTTCTTGGAAGCATCACACCTCAACTGAGCAGCCTCTTGCTTCAGTGCCATGTTGTAGAACTCATCGTATCTCAAGGGCTCAAAGAGAACAAGAGCGAGCTGAATTTCTTCTCTGAGACCACCCCTGAACTGATATATCATGCTCTTCTCATCAGGGACGTCCTGCTTGGCAAAGCGGGCGAGCTTCTGGAACAACTTGTTGTAGTCATAGACAGACAAAGAGCCTTGCTTCAGATTGCGGAATTCCTCACGCTTGCTTTCAACCACGCTCTGCGGAATATGATGAGCTCGGAAATCTCGACGGAAATCATCCCAAGTGATAACACGTCCACCTCTGGAGTCCTTGTACTGCTGGAACCATTCTGCAGCTTGATCTTTGAGTTGGAAGGAAGCGAACTTGACAAAGTCCTCAGGCCTGACGTTACTGCACTCGAAATGCTTACACAGATCCACAAGCCAATCGTCAGCATCGGTTGCCTCAACACAATTGCTGAAAGTCTTTGGCCCGTTAGCAAGGAACTGGTTGAGTGTAGCAAAGTGACTCTGATTGCTGCCTTGATTCCCTTGACTGCCTTGATTGCGCTCTTGAAGAATTTGCATGATCAGCTGTGTGTTTGCATTGGTTGCGGCCATCACAGCTTGCCATGCCTCTGGAGGAGGTGGAGGTGGTGGCGGATCAGGATTCGGAGTCGTGCGCGTTGGAGGAGCCATCCTGAAGAGGTTGACCACCATTAGCACATTGACAGATAAATATTGAAGCTGAATCCAACGGAATGAAAATTGCAACATATAGTCTTCACATCCGAACAAAATGAACGAATGCATTCCTCTTGAAATGGTCACATATCCATAAATTGAGAAGCCACGTAGAATTAAGGTAGAGAAATAAATCAACAAGGTACGGATCAAGAACGAATAATCGGTAAGAAATCCCAATCTCAAACCAATATCCGTGGAAGAAGAACTAGAGCTACTAGAATTCCCACCTATGAAACTCCCGAACCTTTCCGGTTATGCAATCAGGTGTTGGGGATACAGGGGAAGCATAATATCTCACCCAAACTAGCAAATCCTACATCCAGCTGTATCCATCCTTCAACACATAACCAAGAAACCTTCGGAAACCATCTACCTCAACCTTCGAAAAGCATCCGTTATACAAGTTATGGCGATACTCCCGAACTCCCGCCCCAGTACTGGGTGGCGTCGAGGTTATCTCACCAACGAACTGCATAAAAGAGATTTTCGATGTCGGCGTACTAAACTCAGGTATTCCAGAACTGCAACGATAAAATTATGATGACAACACCTCAGAGCTCAACTCCCCGGGACACTTCCACTAAACCCCTGACAGGAGGCACCAAGACAATGTTCTCATCATAAAACCATCGGAACGATTCCAAGATACCCGCGTGATCCTAAATTTTTTTAGTGAAATTTGAGAAGAGAAGAGTCAAAACTCTACGTCAGGATGCCTTACCAGAGCGATGAGGAGACTGGGAAGTAAAAAGAATTCCTAAACTCTCCGATATATAATTCCTAAAGACTCAAAACATTTTTCTAGACACAACTCGGCCGCTAAAAACGATCAAGCAATGGGGCTCCTAAGGTCGGGGAAGGCTCTGATTACCAACTTGTAACACCCTCGATGCGACTATAGCTCCCACGTGTCGAGGCACGACTTAGAGACATAATCGCATTGAAGGCATATGTCGCAAGTTAGGCAATCTTCACAACATCCCATGTAATATATAATAAAAGGGGAGATAACATAGTTGGCTTACACTCGCCACGTCAATCAAGTACATAAATAACATTACATCATCCAAACACTCATGGCCCGACTACGGCGCCAAAATAAAAGAGAACCCAACATGCGACAACGGTCCCGTTCACCCCCAACTGGGCACCACTACTGATCATCGGGAAAGGAAACATAGTATCGTTGAGAGTCTTCGTCGAACTCCCACTTGAGCTCATACGCGTCTCCTGGAGCGGAATCATCAGGCCCTGCATCTGGTGTAATAGTAATCTGTGAGCCACAGGGACTCAGCAATCTCGCACCCTCGCGATCAAGACTATTTAAGCTTATAGGTAAGGCAAGGTAAAATATGAGTGGAGCTGCAGCAAGCGACTAGCAAGTATGGTGGCTAACTTATTCGCAAAGGAGAGCGAGAAGAGGAGGCAAGGCGCGAGCGAGAAACTAGAGAGCAACCTGCGCAAACATTACTCCAACACCGTGTCCACTTCCCGGACTCCGCCGAGAAGAGGCCATCACGGTAACACACTCAGTTGATTCATTTTAATTAATTAAGGTTCAAGTTATCTACAACCGGACATTAACAAATTCCCATCTGCCCATAACCGCGGGCACGGCTTTCGAAAGTTCAATCCCTGCAGGGGAGTCCCAACTTAGCCCATGACAAGCTCTCACGGTCAACGAAGGAATAGACCTCCTCCCAAGACGTTCCGATCAGACTCGGTATCTCGGTAACTCAAGACACTTCGACAGGTTAAAACAAGACCAGCAACACCGCCCGAATGTGCCGACAAATCCCGATAGGAGCTGCACATATCTCTTTCTCAGGGCACACTCAGATAAGCAATCCGTACAACTAAAACCAGCCCTCGAGTTTCCCCGAGGTGGCGCTGCAAGGGGCTCTAGTTTGGACCAACACTCAGAGGAGCACTGGCCCGGGGGGGGTTAAAATAAGATGACCCTTGAGTCTGCAGAACCGAAGGGAAAGACAAAGGCTAGGTGACAAATGGTAAAACCAAGGTTGGGCATTGCTGGAAAAGCTTTAATCAAGGCGAACTATCAAGGGGTTCCCATTATAACCCAACCGTGTAAGGAACGCAAAATCCGGGAACATAACACTGATATGACGGAAACTAGGGCGCCAAGAGTGGAACAAAACACTAGGCGAGAGACCGAGCCTTCCACCCTTTACCAAGTATAATTAAAATGCAATAATATCCCAACAAGTAAATAAAGATGTTCCAACAAGGAACAGCCTCCAATCTTCACCTGCAACTAGCAACGCTATAAGACGGGCTGAGCAGAGTGGTAACATAGCCAATCAACGGTTTGCTAGGACAATGGTGGGTTAGAGATTTGACATGGCAATTTGGGAGGCTTGCAAGCAAGTGGTAGGCATCATAGCAATGGCACAGCAAAAGAGCGAGCAAACTAGCATAGCAAAGATAGTAGTGATTTCGAGGGTATGATCATCTTGCCTGCACAGTTGTCAGAGTTGACTAGATCCTCGAAAGAAAACTCAACGGGCTCCTCGTTAGCGAACTCGTCTCCCGGCTCTACCCAAACAAGACAAACAAGCAACAAGGATACAATCAACCACGTGCAAGACCAAGTAATATGATGAAATGATGATATGCTATGCGGGATGCGATGCGGGATGCAAAATGCAAGATATGACAGGAAATGCATGAACCTGGCCTCAACTTGGAAATCCAAGTGTGCCACTGGAAAGATGAGATGAAATCGCTTGAAAACGATATAAAGAACGCCGGAATCGGAGTTACGGTTAGGAAATGGCAAGCGATCCAAAAATGACACCGGTCTGCGATTTACAGCAAGTAGGCATCTAAATGCAATGAGATGAACATGCTACAGCACCCAAACCTGACAACAAAATACATGGCAGGGATGCACACAAGATGCTTAACAAAAGTCTAGCACTGAGCTACGGCCAATTCATCCATTAACAGGTTCAAACAAGCATGGCAAAAACGCAAATGGTAAAACAGATCTCAGACTTAGTGAAATTAACACTTGTCTGGAATTTCAGATCATATAGCCCTCTTCGGAGCAACAAAACAACATGCTACAGGACCTGAACATGACAAAGAAAGACATGGCATGGAGCTACTCAACAAGCTTAACAAAAGTCCCTTAGTGACCTTGAGCCAAAAGGGATCACAAAATATACTAACAAGCACACGAACATAGCAAAAACATAATCAGTTTTCAGACTTAGTGAAAACTGGGACATGCTGAAACATAACTCACGAAGGCATGTTTACGAGCTCGATGCACTCACTACGGTGCAAGTCATGGCAAGACAAGCATACATCCCTTAAGAAGGCACAAAATCAAGCTAGACATGGCAAGAACAATGGCATAGCATGCACGGATCAACTACAATAACATCGGCAAAATCGCAAACAAGTTGACGATCTGCCCAGATTCGCAACGAAGCAAAAGTAGAGCTCGATTGACTCAAGCTAGGGTGCTCCATAATTGCAAACAAAGACATGTATGGATAGAGCACTACAATATTAACAAAATTCCCTTACTGATCATCCTCAAAAGAGGCACGGATCACTAGGAAACAACACGAACATATGGCATCATGAACTAAACAATCCCAGGACTTAGTGAAATTACTAAGTCCCTGAAAACAGAATTAGCAAGTGCACCACTTTGCAAGCTTGCACAAGTCACCACACACATCCTAAAAATACATGGGTTGCACCTCTGCAGAGATGACAAAACCCTTAACAAAACATATGAAGAACTCACGGGCATATCATGCACACAATAATCATGGCAAAAATGACAAAAGTGCTAAACGGAGTAACAGATCTGACAATTAACTCAAGTAGCCCTCTTCTAACAGCATTTCGGGCATCAAGATGAGCTCAAATGAAAATGATGCAATGGAATGAAATGATGTACTCTCTGAGATGAACATTTTGATATGCTATATGCCCAAATCGGAGCTACGGATGCAAAGTTACGGAGCCTCGAACAGAGCAACTTGGACTAAAAATATCCGGGACTTGGCGAAAAAAACTACCCCGAATTAGGGTTTACTGTAGCAACCGCGGATCTGGATCGGGGCACGCCTCCCGAGGTGGATCCGGGCTCGCCGGCGGGCTGGAGCTCGCTGGAGTGGGTTCGCCGGCCGGGGAAGAGGGGAGGCGAGGCCGGGGCGGCTCCGGCCGGCGCGGCGGCGGCGGGCGGAGCGGCGGCGCGTGGAGGCGGCGGCGGCGGCGCGGCGTGGAGGCGGCGGCGGCAGCACGGCGTGGAGGCGGCTGGGGCGGGCCGGGGAGGGCAGGCGGCTGGCCTTCGGGCCGCGGGGGCCTGGCCCGGGCCGCGCGGGATTCGGCAGGAGGCGGCGGCTGCGCGCCACGTGGCCGCGTGGGAGTGGCGGCGGCGGTGTGTCCGGCCCGGACGGACAATGTCCGGCGCGCGGAGCTGCATTTTTTAGGGTTTCGGGGAGGAAGAAGATCCAGAATTGGAGGGGTGTATATATAGGCATAGAGGGAGCTAGGAGAGTCCAAATGAGGTGCGGTTTTCGGCCACGCGATCGTGATCGAACGCTCTAGGACATGGAGCAGAGTTTGGTGGGTTTTGGGCCAAATTGGAGGGGTGTTGGGCTGCAACACACACGAGGCCTTTTCGGTCCCTCGGTTAACCGTTGGAGTATCAAACGAAGTCCAAATGGTACGAAACTTGACAGGCGGTCTACCGGTAGTAAACCAAGGCCGCTTGGCAAGTCTCGGTCCAATCCGGAAATGTTTAATCCCCACACACGAAAGAAAGCTAGAAATGACCACCGGAGGAGAACGAAGCGCCGGAATGCAAAACGGACAACGGGGAAAATGCTCGAATGCATGAGACGAACACGTATGCAAATGCAATGCACATGATGACATGATATGAGATGCATGACAACGACAACAACACACGGAGACAAAGACCCGAACCCGAGGAAATAAAATAACTTAACGCCGGAAACGGCAAGAGTTGGAGTACAAATAGGGAAAGTTACATCCGGGGTGTTACACTAACTTACAGGGACAGGCATACATGAATCAACCTCGAGCATGTCGGTCAACAGCGTATGAATCCGGGCTGTAGCACTGGGCTAACAGGACTCCGGGAACCCGGGCTGTAGTAGGCTAGGCAGGACTCCAGATGGCACCGCATGACATTTCCCCAAAGGGACAGACACAGGAATGAAGTGAATCACATGCCGGCCAGTCAAGTGTTCCGGAGTAGTAGTGCTGGGCTAGCAGGACTCCGATGAACCGGGCTGTAGCGGACTACTATGGCTCATGGAAGCACAAGACACATTTCCCCATAAGAGAGGCTACCAGGGATAAACAACTAGGTTGTCGGATCCCACACATAGCAATACATGTTACACGTACGCATAACATGCAAGTATGTGTTGTACAACATGGCATCACAACATAACTCAAACTCATATAGATGAAGGCCCAGAAGAGCCACATAGCATTCAATACAAATAGGGGTCTCATGACCCATCAGTCAGAGCATACAACATTACATGTCTAAGTATAGACAATGACAAAAGGAAAAGGCTGAGAATCCTGACTAAACACGACCCTCCCAAGGGTACAAGATCGTAGCTGGGATACAAGCTACTCGTCGAAGTCACTAGTGTAACCAACTACAAAACATAAATAAGAAAATGTGAGTACGAAGGTACTCAGCAGGTCTTACATCAGAACTATCTATATATGCAACATTATGAACAAGGGGGTGGTGGAGTTTTAACAGCAGCAAGCCAGCTTTGACTCAGTGGCTAGCCTATACTACGAGTATCAGAAACTTCTTTGAGGTGAGAAGACGCACACGAGTCCACATATTCACCATATCAATACTCCACTATGGATCCATTCCCGTCTCCCTACGAGAAGGCCATCCATAGCACTCACACTTATCTTGCATATTTTAGAGTGTCCACTTGAAGTTGTCTATGTACTAAATAAGTCCTCCAAGTTTCCATATCCGAAGAAAACGGCTATTCGAATAGATAATGTTGACCCTGCAGGGGTGTACTTCTTCACACACGCTCTTGCCACTTATCGCCCTGTACACGTCATGTACCTCGGCAACCTTCAAGCGGAAGCCGGGCGAGGGTGTTGGCCACGACCTGACTAACCACACAAGTCTCTCGTCCAGGTTTATCGCCTATTCGAGTTCCATCCGCAAGGAGTTCCGACCGAAGTCTCCAGTACGGCCCCAAACGATGTGTGTAGGGTTCCCAAGCCCACCATACGGGTGACACTTGGTACACCGTGCCATGGTGCCTAGTCTGTCCCAAGCCCGTCCCGTCGGACACCACCTGGTAGACAAGTAGCACTACCTACAAATGCCAGAAACTAGTTGCAACTCCTGGACAGAGATCAAGTGGATTAATAAGCCGAGAGGGGCCGGATAACCATAACCCAATGTGTGGTAGTAACTGGACTTGGACAACATACACAGAACTCAGTGCTTAGGGACGGTTCCAATGAGACAACCCACCATGTACTCCTACATGGCCTCTCATCGCTACCTTTACCAAAACGTGTTCACACACTTAGCCTTTATCGGTAGGACATGTTCACCACTCCGATTCATTCCCGATGAATCAGACCTGACACAACTCTAAGCATAGCCGGCATAAAGAAAACAAGCATGGATGAGTAGGCACATCAAGGCTCAAGCAACTCCTACTCATGCTAGTGGGTTTCAACTATTTACTGTGGCAATGATAGGTCATGCAGGGGAATGGGTTCAACTACCGCAGCAGAAAAGTAGCAGTTAAATCGTTGTTGTCCTAATGCAGTATAAGGAGGAGGAGCGAGAGAGTGGGATTTATCGAAATGCTCAAGGGGGGTTGCTTGCCTGATAGACGATGAAGGGGCACTACTCCTCTGATAGGTACTCGGGAACACCTTCCGGAGTGGAACCTATCGAGAAATGGTGCCGGTGATGAACACACAAACAAATGAAACAAAATGATGCATGAACATGACATGTGCAAATGCTAGTGTTTGGGCTAATTCAAGATGCTACCTAGTTGGTTGAAGCCCAATTGAATCAAATATTCAAATGCAATTCAAAATGAAGCATTTAAAATGCCCATATTATGTTTTCACTTATACAGCATGTATAAGTTGGTTTTTCATGCATGTCACGGGCATAAATGGATTCCTTGCATTTTTTCTGATAATTTTTCATATATAAATTATTTCATTCTGAGCTACGGTTGAATTTCTATGAATTTTAGAAGTTTAGGCAAAATTCTGGAATTTCCTGAGTTAAAATAATTCCATAAATCAATTATTGCGTCAGCTCTACGTCAGCATGACGTAAGCGAGTCAACGGGGCTGACCGGGTCAAACCTGACCAGTGGGTCCCACTAGTCAGTGACCCAATCAACTAACAAAGTTACCTAACTAACTGGGCAGGGCCCACTAGTCATTGACCGTAGTAGCTAATCTAGCTAGTTAATTAGTGCTAACTAGAGTAATTAGTCGGGTGGGGCATGCAAGTCAGTGAGAGAGAGGGGGGAGGTCAAACTGGGCTGTGGGGTCAACCCACGCCAGTCAAAGGTCAGCGGTCCCCGGAGTTTAGCCGCCGGCGAGTCCAAACGCGGCGGTGCGCTGTGGGTTTTGCCTATAGGGGGCTATTTGGCGCGCGGAGTGCAGCTACGGGGTGCGGACGCTCGTCCGCATCCAGCCATGGTGGTGGCGCGGCCAGGGAGCGACCGGAGTGGCGCCGGCGACGATGAGTGCGGCGGCCGGAGTGCGGGTTCGGGCAGCGCAGCGCTATGGTGCACGAGAAGACGAGTTGGTGGCGGCGTTAGCTTGCTGCGGAGCTGCGGAGCTGCGGAGCACGTCCATGTGTGTAGGAGGGACGAACACGGCCTCTGGCCACAGCGGCGAGGAGCTCAGGCGGCAGCGCGAATTGGTTGCCGACGGAACGATGGCCAGAGAGGGAAATAGAGCACGGGGAGAGAGGGATAAGAAGAGGAGCTCACAGCGAGGCTAATGGAGGGCTCGACAGGCGCGGGGACGGCCGGTGGGCAGCAAATCGACGGCGAGGGTCTCTGGGCACCGAGGTTGAAGAAGACGTGCATCACCTCTGGTTGTTATTTGCAACATTTTCCAAAGACCATGAAAATTTTTGAAGAGCATTTTGGGTTTATTGAAATTCCAATTTTAATTTGAACCTATTTGAATTTGCTTTGGTGCTAGGGTTTGATACATCCCCATTTCAACTTCATTTGAAATTTAAACATGATGCACAAAGCAAACCTATAACATACCAGAACTAGGAATGTGACAACTCGCCCCCACTCGGAAGAATCTCGTCCCGAGATTTAGGAGTTGGCATAAAGAAAGCGGGGTACTCAAGTCGAAGATGATCTTCTCGCTCCCAGGTAGCTTCTCTCTCGGAATGATGGGACCACTGAACCTTGAGAAACTTGATGTTATGACGTCGAGTGACACGCTCTGCTTGATCCAGAATGCGAACGGGGTACTCTCAATAAGTGAGGTTATCTTGGAGATCAAGCGTTTCGTGGTCCACTCCGCGGATGGGATCCGAGAAGCAACGCCTGAGTTGAGGGACGTGGAAGACATCATGAACTCGAGAAAGATGTGAGGGTAGTTCCAACTGGTAGGCAACCTCTCCTCGTTTAGCGAGAATGCGAAAAGGACCGATGTAACAAGGAGCCAACTTGCCCTTGATACCAAAACGATGGGTACCCTTCAAAGGAGTAACCCGAAGGTAAGCCTTGTCGCCAACTTCATAAGCCACTTCCTTATAAAGACGGTCATACTAGCTCTTTTGACGAGATTGGGTTGTTCTCAAATTCTCACGAATGATGTGAACTTGCTGTTCTGCCTCATGGATCATATCTGGTCCAAAGAATTGTCTTTCACCGGTTTCTGACCAGTTCAAAGGTGTTCGACATCTTCATCCATACAGAATCTCGAAGGGTGCTTTCCTAAGACTAGATTGATAGCTATTGTTATAGGCAAACTCGGCGAAAGGAAGACACTTCTCCCAATCCATACCGAATGAGATAACACAAGCTCTAAGCATGTCTTCGAGAATTTGGTTGACCCGTTCCACCTGACCACTTGATTGAGGGTGGAAAGCGGTACTGAAGGAAAGATGGGTGCCCATGGAAGTTTGGAAACTTTCCCAGAAATGAGAGGTGAAAAGACTGCCACGGTCTGAATTGATCTCTTGTGGAACACCATGGAGTGACACTATTCAGGAGATATATAAGTCAGCGAGCTGACTAGCAGTGATACTCTCTCGAAGAGGTAGGAAGTGAGCCACTTTGGAGAGACGATCAATGACTACAAGATAGCATTATTTCCTTTTTGGTCCTCGGAAAGCCAGTGATGAAGTCCATACCAACTTTGTCCCATTTCCACTTGGGAATAGCTAAAGGTTGAAGGGTGCCAGCAGGTCTTTGATGCTCTGCCTTAAAGCGATGACAAACGTCACAGTTGGCAATATACTAAGCGATTTTTCTCTTCATCCTAGTCCACCAGAACCTCTGGCATAAGTCCTGATACATCTTTGTACTACTGGGATGAATCGTGAGAGGGGATTCATGGGCCTCCTTAAGGATCAGTTGTTGCATCTGTTGACATTTGGGAACCACCAAACGGTTTCCAAAGTAAACAACACCTCGTTCATCCATAGAGAAATAGTCGGCAACTCCCTTGGAAATATTTTTCTTGATCCGAGAGATTCTTGTATCATGCTTCTAAGCCTCTATGATCTGATCCGTAAGGGTAGGTTTCGCCACCAAGGTAAAAAGGGAACCATGAGGAGCTATGTGAAGGTCAAGCTTACAGAATTCCTCATGGAGGGGTGGTTGACATTGTTGCAACATGAGGTTGTTGCAATAGGATTTACGACTTAAAGCATCAGCCATGACATTGGCTTTTTCCTGGGGTGTAGGTGATTCCTGAGTCGTAATCCGAGATCAACTCCAACCAACGTCTCTGTCTAAGATTCAGATCCGGTTGGGTGAAGATATACTTGAGACTCTGATGGTCAGTGTAGATTTTGCAATGGTTACCAAGAAGGTAATGTCGCCAAGTCTTAAGTGCATAGACTACGGCTGCAAGCTCTAGATCATGTGTAGGATAATTTTCCTCATGTGGATGCAACTATCGAGATGCATAGGCAATCACATGACGATCCTGCATAAGAATGCAACCTAGTCCTTGACGCGAAGCATCGCAATAGATAACAAAGTCTTTAGTGAAATCCGATGGCACGAGTATGGGCGCAGAAGTCAGGCGTCTTTTTAGTTCCTAAAAACTGTGCTCACACTGTGGGGACCACTCAAACTTTTATCTTTCTTGAGAAGTTGCATGAGGGGTTTGCCACTTTGGAGAAGTTTTCAACGAAGCGGCGACAATAACTGGTTGGACCAAGGAAACTCCTAACTTGTTTGACCGTTCAGGTGGAGTCCAATCGAGAACGGCTTTAACTCTCTCGGGTATGACAGCAATGCCCTTACTAGAGATCACGTGGCCCAGATAGGTCACTTCTGGCAACCAAAATTCACACTTGGAGAACTTGGCATAAAGGCGGTGCTCTCTGAGTTTTTCTAACACAAGTCTAAGATGTGCGGCATGCTCTTCCTTGTTCTTTGAGTAAATGAGAATATCATCGAGATAAACCACGATGAACTTATCTAAGTACTCCATAAAGATCGAGTTCATCAAGCGGGAGAAAGTAGCTGGAGCATTGGTTAGGCTGAAAGACATCACGGTGTACTCGTATTGACCATAACGAGTGACAAAGGCCGTTTTGGGGATGTCCCCGTTTCTGATTTTGATTTGGTGGTAGCCTAACCTCAAATCCATCTTGGAAAAGACTGAGGATCCGGCGAGCTGATCATACAGGCCGTTGATCCTGGGGAGCGGATACTTGTTCTTTATCGTGACCAAATTAACGGGACGATAATACAACCATCCGATCCGTACCATCCTTCTTCTTGACGAAGAGGACAGGACAAGCCCAAGGAGAAGAACTGGGTCGGATGAAACCCTTTTGCAAGGACTCATCAAGCTGTTTCTTAAGATTGGCTAACTCCAAAGGTGCCATCTTGTATGGTCTCCTAGAGATTGGAACAGTTCCTAGGACAAGTTCTATGACAAACTCTACATCTCTGTCAGGTGGAACACCTGGCAGTTCTTCTGGAAAGACATCCGGGAAGTCATGGACTATCGGAATATCTTCAAGTTTGGGAAGAGGGCTGGCATTAAGAGAATAGAGTTGACGCCTTGCAACTCTAGTAGAGACAATGACTATTTTGCCAGATGGATGTGTAAGTTGAACAGATCTGGTGTAACAATCGATCTTGGCACGATGAGCTGTCATCCAGTCCATGCCCAAGATGATGTTAATATCTGAATACTTGAGGGATATCAAAGAAGCAAGGAATACCAGTCTATCAACAAGGATTTCATTACCATGGCTTACCTTGGAGGTTTGCCATTTGGAACTAGGAGTCTGGATTATTAGTGGAGTCGGCATATCACAAAATGACATGTCATGCAACCGAGCATAACCTTCGGATATGAAGGAGTGAGATGCTCAAGTATCGAACAGAACTGAAGCTGGGTGATAATTGACAAGAAGCATTCCCAATACAACGTCGGGATCATCTTGAGCTTCTAAAGCCGAGACGTGGTGCACACATGCTCCCTCAGTGGTGGCTGGCTTGGTACCGATCATCTTGCCTGATGGCTTTTCACGGCCAACAGACCTCTCAGACTGGGGTGGAGTATAACTGGACTGAGGGCAGTCACATGCATAGTGTCCTGGTTGTCCGCAGGTGAAGCAAGTTCCTGAGGTAGGACGTGGACCTACATTGGCAAGTGGTCCACTAATAGGCCTGGGTGGAGCACGTTGCTGAGCTGGGTGAGGCGCCACATCGGATGGCCTCGGTGCATATCTAGGTGGAAGAGCCGAGTTCAGAATCCAAATCCATCGCTTCTGAGAGCCAGAGCGGGAGGAAGAACCCAGATCACGGTTGTGCTTACGAGACTCCTCGTAAGTGAGCTGAGCTGTCTCTGCATTAATGGCCTTGTTCACAAGAGCCTAGAAAGTATCACAATGATGCAGTTGGAGATCACGATGCAACTTAGGGTTGAGACCCTTCCGGAACCTAGCCTGCTTCTTGGCGTCCGTGGACACTTCTTCTGTAGCATAGCGGGCGAGGTTTCCAAACTCTCTACTGTAAGCATCAACAGGCAGCTTACCCTGGGTAAAACTACAGAACTCTTCCCTCTTGCGGTCAATGAGAGCCTGAGGAATGTGGTGCTCACGGAAAGCCTCGGTGAAATCCCTCTAGGTAGGAATCTGGCTAGCTAGAAGCATAGCCTCATAGCTCTGCCACCAAATACTAGCAGGACCTTCCAGGTGATAGGTAGCATAGGTGACCTTGTCACCTTCAGCTACGCTCGTAGTATGCAACTTGTGAGTGATGCTCCGGAGCCAGTCATATGAATCGAGTGGCTCAATGGAATGATGGAAGGTGGGTGGTTTCAGACCAATGAAGTCGGTGATAGAAACCAACTTCTTACGCTGATGTGCGGTGTTCTGCTCAATCTGTGCTAGCAAGCGGTTAGTCTCACACTTGTTCCTCTCGGATGCTACCAAGAACTCTGCCATCAAAGGCTGGTCAGGAGGATCCTCGTCCCTAACATCTCCGTGGTTCTTGCTATGAGCAACTGAACTTCGGTTAGCAGACGACATCCTGGCACAGAAACCAAGGAAACAAGAATGGAATTAGCATCGACATAAGGATGCGGAATGTATTGCAAAAGCATTGGAAACTCTTGAAATCCTAAGACAAATTTGGCAGCATAACAGCTGTAAATGCTCAAGAAGATTTTGAGACATTCATCAAAGGAATAACATAATCAATCAGCATCATAATATCAAGGTTCTGGGTCAAACTGAGGACACACGGAAGTAGTAGAACTGTACGGAGACACAACCCAACAATCCTAAGACTTGACGGTTTAGTAACACGTCGTCCTGAGAGATAGAGGAGAAGCCTAGGCCTTAACCCTCGTAGAAAAGAAGAGGCTGACTCAGAAGGAATGACATGAGGTAAAGGAGTAAAAAGAGCCTTACGTTCCCTTCCACAATCAATTCCCTTATATAACTAAAGCATTTCTAGACTCAACTTCGACCAGTTTGGCTTGGTATTCCTACAGTCAGTCAGGCTCTAATACCAACGTTGTCGGGACCCCGATCCTAAGTCACACGATCTAGCATGTAACACTTCATATCACTTTGCGGCCTCACGCACGGTATTCCCACGGGTGCCACCTTACCTGGCCCGGGACCGTTTGCACCTTTTGGCTCACGTATATGATAGTGTCGCTAGCATCCATATGACAGAGAACCCGGGCCGACATAACTAGTCGTGGACCCAAAGTGGCACTAACTTACAGGGACAGGCATACATGAATCAACCTCGAGCATGTCGGTCAACAGTGTATGAATTCGGGCTGTAGCACTGGGCTAATAGGACTCCAGGAACCCGGGCTGTAGCGGGCTAGGCAGGACTCCAGATGTCACCGCGTGACATTTCCCTGAAGGGACAGACACTGGAATGAAGTGAATCACATGCCGGCCAGTCAAGTGTTCCGGAGCAGTAGTGCTGGGCTAGCAGGACTCCGGTGAACCGGGTTGTAGCGGACTACTATGGCTCATGGAAGCACAAGACAACATTTACCCATAAGAGATGTCGGATCCCACACATAGCAATACACGTTACACATACGCATAACATGCAAGTATGTGCTGTACAACATGGCATCACAACATAACTCAAACTCATATAGATAAAGGCCCAGAAGAGCCACATAGCATTCAATACAAACAGGGGTCTCATGACCCATCATTCAGAGCATACAAGCAACGGAAGCATTACATGTCTGAGTACAGACAACTACAAAAGGAAATGACTAAGAAGCCTGACTAAACACGACCCTCCCAAGGGTACAAGATCGTAGTTGGGATACAAGCTACTCGTCGAAGTCACTAGTGTAACCAACTGCAAAACATAAATAAGAAAACGTGAATACGAAGGTACTCAGCAAGTCTTACATCAGAACTATCTACATATGCAACATTATCAACAAGGGGGTGGTGGAGTTTTAACAACAGCAAGCCAGCTTTGACTCAGTGGCTAGCCTATACTACGAGTATCAGAAACTTCCTTGAGGTGAGAAGATGCACACGAGTCCACATATTCACCATATCAATACTCCACTATGGATCCGTTCCCGTCTCCCTACGAGAAGGCCATCCATAGCACTCACGCTTATCTTGCGTATTTTAGAGTATCCACTTCAAGTTGTCTATGTACTACATAAGTCCTCCAAGTTTCCATATCCAAGGAAAATGGCTATTGGAATAGATAATGTTGACCCTGTAGGGGTGTACTTCTTCACACACGCTCTCGCCACTTATCGCCCTGTACACGTCATGTACCTCGGCAACCTTCAAGCGGAAGCCGGGCGAGGGTGTCGGCCACGACCTGACTAACCACACAAGTCTCTCGTCCAGGTTTATCGCCTATTCGAGTTCCATCCGCAAGGAGTTCTGGCCGAAGTCTCCAGTACGGCCCCAAACGATGTGTGCAGGGTTCCCAAGCCCACCATCCGGGTGCCACTTGGTACACCGTGCCACGGTGCCTAGTCTGTCCCAAGCCCGTCCCGTCGGACACCACCTGGTAGACAAGTAGCACTACCTACAAACGCAAGAAACTAGTTGCAACTCCTGGACAGAGATCAAGTGAATTAATAAGCCGAGAGGGGCCGGATAACCGGAACCCAATGTGTGGTAGTAACTGGACTTGGATAACATACACAGAACTCAGTGCTTAGGGACGGTTCCAATGAGACAACCCACCATGTACTCCTACATGGCCTCTCATCGCTACCTTTACCAAAACGTGTTCACACACTTAGCCTTTATCGGTATGACATGTTCACCACTTTGATTCATTCCCAATGAATCATACCTGACACAACTCTAAGCATAGACGGCATAAGGAAAACAAGCATGGATGAGTAGGCACATCAGGGCTCAAGCAACTCCTACTCATGCTAGTGGGTTTCAACTATTTATTGTGGCAATGACAGGTCATGCAGAGGAATGGGTTCAACTACCGCAGCAGAAAAGTAGCAGTTGAATCATTGTTGTCCTAATGCAGTATAAGGATCAGGAGTGAGAGACTGGGATTTATTGAAATGCTCAAGGGGGGGGGTTGCTTGCCTGATAGACGGCGAAGGGGCACTACTCCTCTAACAGGTACTCGGGAACACCTTCCGGAGTGGAACCTATCGAGAAGAAACGGTGCCGCTGATCAACACACAAACAAATGCAACAAAATGATGCATGAACATGAAATGTGCAAATGCTAGTGTTTGGGCTAATGCAAGATACTACCAAGTTGGTTGAAGCCCAATTGAATCAAAAATTCAAATGCAATTCAAAATGAAGCATTTAAAATGCCCATATTATGTTTTTACTTATACGGCATGTATAAGTTGGTTTTTCATGCATGTAAGCGGCATAAATGGATTCCTTGCATTTTTCTGATAATTTTTCATATATAAATTATTTCATTCTGAGCTACGGTTGAATTTCTATGAATTTTAGAAGTTTAAGCAAATTTATGGAATTTCCTGAGTTAAAATAATTCCAGAAATCAATTATTGTGTCAGCTCTATGTCAGCATGACGTAAGCGAGTCAATGGGGCTGACCAGGTCAAACCTGGCCAGTGGGTCTCACTAGTCAGTGACCCAGTCAACTAACTAAGTTAGTTAGTCCTAACTAACTGGGCAGGGCCCACTAGTTAGTGACCGTAGTAGCCAATCTAGCTAGTTAATTAGTGCTAACTAGAGTAATTAGTCGGGCGGGGCCCGCAAGTCAGTGAGAAAGAGGGGGGAGGTCAAACTGGGTTGTGGGGTTAACCCATGCTAGTCAAAGGTCAGCGGTCGCTGGCATTTAGCTGCGAGCGAGTCCAAACGCGGCGGTGCACTGCGGGTTTTGCCTACAGGGGGCTATTTGGCGTGTGGAGTGCAGCTACGGGGTGCGGACGCTCGTCCGCATCCAGCCGTGGTGGTGGCGCGGCCGGGGAGCAGCCGGACTAGCGCCGACGACGACGAGTGCGGCGGCCGGAGTGCGGGTTCGGGTGGCGCAGCGCTATGGTGCACGAGAAGACGAGCTGGTGGCGGCGTTAGCTTGCTACAGAGCTGCGGAGCACGTCCATGTGCGTAGGAGCGACGAACACGGCCTCTGGCCACGGCGGCGAGGAGCTCAGGCGGCAGCGCGAATCGGTCGCCAACGGAACGGTGGCCAAAGAGGGAAATAGAGCACAGGGAGAGAGGGGATAAGAAGAGGAGCTCACAGCGAGGCTAACGGAGGGCTCGACAGGCGCGGGGACGGCCGGTGGGCAGCAAATCGATGGCGAGGGTCTCTGGGCACCAAAGTTGAAGAAGACGTCGGGGACGGCGTTGCTGGGCCTCCGGCGAAACCTGGCTCGGCGTGGAGGTTGAGGACGGCAGCGCGGAGCTAAAGGGCATGTCCAGGGGCGAGGGGGAGGCAGTGGCCGCGGTGGTGCTTGTCGGTGGCGATGGCAGTGCTTCAGCCGTCGCGGGAGAGGGTGACAGAGGAGGAGACGGGGACGAGGGAGAGTGAGGGGGGGGTCGGGGAGGCTATGTGGCAACTCCAGGGACGTCCAGAGGGAGGCGGTAAGCAGGAGGTGGCCGGGCATGCACCGGCGTGGTCGGCCACGCGCCTCTCATCCTCCTGGTGGGAGGTTGAAGGTGACTGGCAGGGCCAGCTGGGCCGCACAGTGCCAGGCCTCAGGTAAGGCCCAGGTAAGTGTTTTCCCTTTTTTTGTTTTCTTTTCTATTTCTAACATTTCTTTTTGACTTAAAAATAAATACCAACACAAATATGAAAATGTTGAGATTCCTTGTGACCACTAGTTATAATATACCAGAGGCCCTCACCAATTCCAACATTTTTGGAGCCTTTAAAATATTTATATTATTTTAAAAAACTCCAATTGAAATACATATGGGTTCATTTAAAAATACAAAATGTTTAGCAAAAATGTGCATCACCTCTGGTTGTTGTTTGCAACATTTTCCAAAGACCATGAACATTTTTGAAGAGCATTTTGGGTTTATTGAAATTCCAATTTTAATTTGAACCTATTTGAATTTGCTTTGGTGCTAGGGTTTGAAACATCCCAATTTCAACTTCATTTGAAATTTAAACATGATGCACAAAGTAAACATATAACATACCAGAACTAGGGATGTGACAAAAGATCACAAAAATACATGGCATACACCCCTGTAAAGATGGCATGGCATACTTCAAAACACATGTAGGGCTCAAGATCATAGGAGGCACCCATTAATCATGGCAAAAATGGCAAATGTCCAATACCTGATAAGAATCTGAAACTAACATTGCATAGCACTCTTGCAACAACATTTAGGGCATCCAGATGAACTCAAATGAACATGGTGCAATCGAATGAAAGAAGTACACATCGAGGCGAATAATTTGATATGCTACACGCCCAAAACGGAGCCACAGATGCAAAGTTATGATGCGATGAAATATACAAAAAAATACTGAAACTGGGACAAAAGTCAACCATTAGGGTTTCGCATCTAGATCTGGATCATGGTGGCACGTTTCCTGAGGTTCGACGTCGTTCTCTCCGGAGATGGAGATGTGGTGGCCGGAGCTTCGAGGGGGAGGGGTCACCCGAGCGGGGATCGTCAGAGGAGGCCGAGAACGGGGTCGGCGGCGAGGTAGCAGAGGACGGCCAGCCGCGGCGCGGGGCGGTCGGCGGCGGTGGCCGTAGTGGTGTTCGGCGCCGGCGGCGGAGAAGCGTGGCGGCTGGCGAGCAGGAGGAGCGGCGGCGCGGCGGAGGGGCGGCGCCGGGCAGTAAGGAGGAGCGGCGGCCTCGTGCGGCGGCGGCTTCGGGTCGGGAGGGCCTGACGCGGGCTCGGCGGGCCGGCGATGTGGGGCGCGAGCAGCGGCGAATGGGGAGGTGCCACATGGCGGCGGCGGCGCGGGTCGGACACGTCCAGCCGGCAGATTTTCGTCCGGTGGCGCGAGGAGAGGGAGAGGTTAGGGTTTCATCCGGAATTTGGAATGGGGAGGTCCTATTTATACATAGAAGGAGCTAGGAGGCTCCAAATTGAGCACGGTTTGCGGCCACGCGATCGTGATCGAACAACCGAGATGATGGAGGGGGTTTTGGTGGGTTTTGGGCCACTTAGGAGGGGTGTTGGGCTGCAACACACACAAGGCCTTTTCGGTTCCTCGGTTAACCGTTGGAGCATCAAACGAAGTCCAAATGGTACAAAACTTGACAAGCGGTCTACCGGTAGTAAACCAAATCCGCATGACATGTCTCGGTCCAATCCGAGAACATTTAACACCCGCACACAGAAAGAGGGAAAAGGGGACACCGGACGACATAGGAGCGCCAGAATGCAAAACGAACAACGGGGAAAATGCTCGGATGGATGAGACGAACACGTATGCAAATGCGATGCACATGATAACATGATATGAGATGCATGACAAAGACAAAAGCAACACGAAGACAAAAACCCGACAACGAGGAATCTCATAACTTAGTGCCGGAAATGGCAAGCGTTGGAATACAAATATGGCAAGTTACATATGGGGCGTTACACCATATTGCCATGTCAAGCCTCTAACCCACCATCCTAGCAAACCATTGCTTGGCTATGTTATCGCTTTTGCTCAACCCCTCTTATAGCGTTGCTAGTTGCCGGTGAAGTTAAAGTTTGTTCCATGTTGGAACAAGGTTATGTTCGGATATCACAGTATCTCTTATTTAATTAATGCATCTATATACTTGGTAAAGGGTGGAAGGCTCGGCCTTATGCCTGGTGTTTTCTTCCACTCTTGCCACCCTAGTTTCCGTCATACCGGTGTTATGTTTCTTGATTTTGCGTTCCTTACGCGGTTGGGTGTTATGGGAACCCCTTGACAGTTTGCTTTGAATAAAACTCCTCCAGCAAGGCCCAACCTTGGTTTTAACATTTGCCACCTAAACCTTTTTCCCTTGGGTTCTGTAGACTCAAGGGTCATCTTTATTTTAAACCCCCGGGCCAGTGCTCCTCTGAGTGTTGGTCCAACCTGTCAGCCGCCGGTGGCCACCAGGGGCAACTCTGGGTTGGCCTACCGGAAGTTTGGACAATATGGTGTGTCCTGAGAACGAGATATGTGCAGCTCCTATCGGGATTTGTGGGCACATTCGGGCGGCTTTGCTGGTCTTGTTTTACCATTGTTGAAATGTCTTGTAACCGGGATTCCGAGACTAATCGGGTCTTCCTGGGAGAAGGAATATCCTTCGTTGACCGTGAGAGCTTGTGATGGGCTAAGTTGGGACACCCCTGCAGGATATAAACTTTCGAAAGCCGTGCCTGTGGTTATGGGCAGATGGGAATTTGTTAATATCTGGTTGTAGAGAACTTGACACTTGACTTTATTAAAATGCATCAACCGCGTGTGTAGCTGTGATGGTCTCTTTTCGGCGGAGTCTGGGGAGTGAACACGGCCTCGTATTATGGTTGTGCGTAAGTAGTTCCAGGATCACTTCTTGATCACTTCTAGCTTCTCGACCGTTGCGTTGCTTCTCTTCTCGCTCTTATTTGCATATGTTAGCCTCCATATATGCTTAGTACTTGTTGCAGCTCCACCTCATTACCCTATCCTACCCATAAGTTTAAATAGTCTTGATCTCGCGGGTGTGAGATTGCTGCATCCTCGTGACTCATAGATACTTCCAAACAGTTTCAGGTGCTGATGATACAAGTGCAGGTGACACAACCTAGCTCAAGTGGGAGCTCGTTGAAGATCTTGATGTTGTCTTTGTGTCTTTTCCAGTTGGGACGATCGGGGATCTAGCATTTGGGGTTGTCTTGTTTTATTTTGGTTCCGTAGTCGGACCTTGAATGTATTCTGGATGATGTATGTTTACTTGTTATTTGTGTGAAGTGGCGATTGTAAGCCAACTCTTTATCACTTTCTTATTCAGTACATGGGATTGTGTGAAGATTACCCCTCCAAAGCCACAATGCGGTTATGCCTCTAAGTCGTGCCTTGACATGTGGGAGATATAGCCGCATCGTGGGTGTTACAAGTTGGTAATCAGAGACATCCCTGACTTAGGAGCCCCCTGCTTGATCGAATCGCAGGCATTGTTGAGTCTAGAACAAAATGTTTTGGGTCTTAGGATTATATATATCATAGAGTAGGATTCATTTTACTCCTTAGTCCCTTCGTCGCTCTGGTGAGGCCTCCTGACGTAGAAGTTTTGACTTCTCTCTCCTCAAATTTGTCGAAATTATTTTAGGATCACGTGGGTATCTTGGAATCGTTCTAATAGTCTTGTGACGAGAACATTATTCTTGGTGCCTCCTGACATTTCGGGGTTGTGGCAGTGTCCCCGGGAGTTGAGCTCCGAGGTGTTGTCGTCACAATTTTATCATTGTAGTTCTGGAATGCCTGAGTTTCGCTGACATCAAAAATCTCTTTTATGCAGTTGTTGGTGAGATAACCTCGACGCCACCCAGTACTTGGGCGAGAGTTCGGGAGTATTGCCATAACTCGTATAACGGATGCTTTTCGAAGGTTGAGGTACACGATTTCCGAAGGTTTCTTGGTTATGTGTTGAAGGATGGATACAGCTGGATGTAGGTATGGTTAGTTTGGGTGAGATATTATGCTTCCCCAGTATCCCCAACACCTGATTGCATAACTAGAAAGTTTCGGCAGTTTATAAGTGGGAATTCAAGTAGCTCGTGGGAATTCTTTCCAACAGACACATGATACGATATGGGATCTATCATATGTTTGTTTCCAGCTTATTTTGCAACCCAATCCATTGTTTTGTTTTGGTTTGTGGTATTCGAGTTGCTTCAATGTCAAGTGTTGATTCCATACCTTTCCTAAGCGATGTTCTCATATTTCTATGTGAATACTAATCCTTCATGATAATCGAGATCGTCATGTTAATTCTTTTCAACCGGTGTGTCTCTCTTCAAGTTAATACGATCACTTCAACATTTGCAAGATCAATGCTCAATTATTCACAACGGTGTTTGTTCCATTCCATATGCCTTTGTTTTCCCGCCCTCCCACCCATTTTCTTCATGGAGCCAGAATCCTTAATCAAGTATTCATTTTATTGAGTGAAGTCTCTTCATTCTTTTCCTTTAATGTTTTTACCCGGTGTTTCTTATGAAGATGCTAAGGGAGCTTCAAGTTCATCATTTTTCATTCTTTTTCTTGTTCGGTGGGCTAAACTCAAGCTTTCGGTGTTGATCATATTCCTTTCATTGTTTCAAATGCTTTCCCAAGCCAGTGCACCTCTTAATCGTTGATCTCTCTATTCATATCCGAAGTGCTGAAGATATCTCGAAGATTCGTGTTTCCACTTTGCATTCGTTCAAGCTCTTTCGAGATTGTTATCTCATTCAAGCTATTTAATTCAACCGGCGCAATCTCTCTTTTAAATCATTTCAATGGTGTTTCTTTTGAGTGGGCCCTAACCCACAGGTATTTTCCCAGGATCTTACCCGACTCTTCTAATTTTCCCGGAGCTATCCTCAAATTCTTTCAAAGTGTGACGTAATAATGGATTTTCAATAGTCATATGTTTTTCTCCAAGGTCTTTCAAATTCTTTTCATCGTTGGCTCAACCTTTCTATTCTTCATTCCAGAGTGCCTCAAAAATTCATGATGGTGTTTCTCGTCGTCATTCTCGGGTTTGTGAAGACCGAAGAAGAGTTCCTCTTAAATTCTTACCCGTTTTGCCAAAGATTCATGGTTATAGACTTGATGCCATACTCTCATAATTGTTTTCGATGTGAGAATTCTTTTCACCCATCCGGAGCAATTCAGGAGTCTTTTCAGTTTGATTCTCCGAAGCCTTTCATCTCGGAATTATTCATTCTCAGCTTTCGGCTCTCATTCTCTAAATCTTACCGGTGCATCATTCAAGTATCCTCTAATCAGCTCGGGATCTCTTTGTTCACTTGCATCTAAATTCTCTCAAGTGTCTTCGTTCATTTTCTATTTCTTTCCGATGTTTTGCTATCTTTTCTTTGTTCGTTTTCAATCCTTATGGTGGTTTGTTCAAGATTCCTCTTCCTATGTTCTCATATCAATTCATTCGTTCTTTCCAATCCTACCGGCGGATCGTTGAAGACTTTCTCAAGTTGCGCATATCTCCCTTTAATCCTTTCGAATGAGAATGAGTAGTATGCCAAATCCATTGTGTTTCATCAATTTAATTGATGAAGGATAAGCATAATGTAATTCTTATTCTTGTTTCATCCAAGTGATTAATTCCTTATTCCAGAGGTTCATGAAAATTCTTGATTTTATTTGTCCATCTTTCTTTTCCGGAGTTCCAAGTTTTCTGCTTTATCTCGTCGTGAAGCTCCATCTAAATCATTGCAAGGATTCACCTTGTGTTTTCAACTTCTCTTTCTTTCTATCATCATTTTATTATCGGAGTTCTTCATGGAGGCTCTACATCATGGTTCGTCAAGGATTCCTTTCATTCTCCAATTGTTCTGCAAGATTTATCTCGAAGTTATGGTCCGCCAAGCTATACTCTAAAATAAACATGGTGCTCAACACATGTCTTGTCTTGAGGAGTTTAAGCATTCTTCAACTTGCACCCAAAGTGCAAATGTTCCTACATTACCTTTTGAGGTGGTATTATGTCACTCTTGACAATTTCCTTCATGTTTCATGATTCACAAGCTGTCAGGAATGAGATAATTAAATCCATTAATTTCTTCGTTGGAGTATCTTGGTATAGATTTCTCGAAAGCCTTCCATTGGGAATGTTGCTATTGTGGTGCTCATCAATGATCCAATCTTCCCCTTCCTATCTCAGTGAAGAAGTTTTTTCATCTCTTCGTTGATCTCAATCCAAACTATTGTTTCCGTTAGTGGCAGAATTTCACCTCCTACCTCATAGTTTTGAGATGTTCTTCATAAGCCCACTATAAGCTTGTTTTCGTTGTTGATTTTCCAACAACTCCGTTATAACCTTCTTGGAAGGGTGTTTTCCAAGCTCATTTGTGGCAGAAGTTGTCATTTTCTTCTCAATTCTTTCCTTTCCAACAATTCAACTTCTATTCTTTCATTCCGGAGGCATGGTGATCTTGCTCTCTTCGACCTATCATCTTGTTTTGTCAAGATTATGTTTTTTTATTGCTTATCCAGTTAACCGTAGTGTTGTGGCTATCATTCCTCTTCTAACCGGAGTCCCATCCAAGTGTTTTCATTTTGCCAAGTTCATATTTTATGCCTTCCATTTTCCAACCGGAGTGTTTTCATAATTGATCTTTATCATTCCTTGTACATCTCGTTTCAACCAGAGTGCTTGCATGTACTTCTTGTCCATTGTAGCACTTTTCTTATGTCCTACAATCTACAAGGTTCTCGTAATGTTCCTTGTTCCTCTTTTCTAAATGAGTGTTTCAACTTTGTTCATCTTTGTTGTATTCTTTTTTTCAATTTGTTCAACCTCTCAAGGTTCTTTGGTTTAACTCGTTTGTCAAACAAGCAACTTTAGTTTTACCTCTTCTCTTCCCTTCTGTTTCTCTCTGGTGCCATCCTTAGATCTCGGGGTGAGATCTTCTGTTAGTGGAGGAGAGTTGTGACGACCCAAGATCGAGACCTCCATTATTATTTTTATTTTGTGTTATGTTCATGCGTGCTTGCTCTCTTGTGATGTTTGTTTCATTTTATTTTCCATCATGCATCTTCTCCATACCATTGTTGTGTTTGTTTAATTTAGTTGCTCATGTGAATTGCAACTTCTTTTCTTCTCTTTATCCTTCCATCAACCCCATTCTCACTTCCAACTTGGTTTCATCCAAGTTTCAAATACCTATGCCACTTCCTTCTTTCCCTTTTCTCTATTTATTTGAGTTGCAAATAGAATTGCTCAAATAAATGTTCATCTTTTGCCCATAAATCATATTTATTATGTAGGGTCATCCTATAAAATTTAAGCCCATTTGGATTCAGTTTGGTTAAGCTATAAATTCATGCAAGTTTGAATTAAATTCGAACATGTTTAAATTTATAGTCTGTAAAATTCCCGAACTAATTCGATTAAATCGGGCATATTTCATGTTTTCCAGAAATATGTCCCTCCATCACTACTTCAACCACAAACCCTCTGTACTTTTCTCTCTATTTTTGTTTATGCAATAAATAGAAAGGGAACAGGTAAATCAGATAAGTGAGGGAAACCCATCTGGGCCTCCCAACCTCCCGCGTCGGCCCACCTAGGCCACTTGGGCCTCCTGCGGCCGCACCCTGCTCTAACCCTAGGCCCCGACGCTCTCTTGTTGACCTCTCCCTCTCGTTCCCGTGCCCGCCGCCACACCCGCATCGCTAGATCCCCAACTCTCTCTCCTCTTGCTCTCTTCCTCATGCACTGTGTGTCCGGGACTGTGTGTCCTCAGGTTTAAATACCTAGCCGCTCCAACCAGACGTACGACTGTCACAGTAGTTGGAACTGGTCTACCAAATCACTGTCTTCACCAAGCTACTGGTTCTATTTCCTCAACCCTTTCACTTCCTCATTTCTATGTAGAAGTACTTGATCCTTACTATTTGAAGACTTTCACTAAAGACTTTCTCAATTTCCTCAATCCTAATTCTTTAGTCACTTTGTCTCCAACCTGCTTATCCTGTGTTTACACTACTTGTACTCTGTGCTTGTTTTCATTTCATCATTATGTCTGTGCTACTACTCTGTTATGTTTGCATCTGAGTACTTATTCCACTGCTAAGTAGTTCGTTGCTTAGGAATTTCCTCACCCTGAAATTCTCAGTGACGAATTTGTTAAAATCGCCTATTCACCCCCCCTTCTAGTCAATATAACGCGCTTTCCGTGCCCTATGACATGCTTGCCCCTGCCAAGCCCTTCTCAGGGGTGGTCGAGGGCTCCACTGTCCCCTGGGGTAGATCCGCTTCCCTGTCACCTTCGGCACGCGCTACAACTACCACACCGAGCTCATCGACTTCGACGTTGCCTGTATCAGCCTCCCATACAATGCCATCCTTGGGTATCCGGCCCTTGACAAGTTCACGGCGGCAATGCACCCCGTCTAAAACATCGTCAAGATACCTGGAAGCGGCGGCATCATCACCGTGGTGGAGGACACCAAGGATGCACTCCGGGTCCTCAAGCTCCCTTTCAAGGCTATGGGAGCCACGCGACCAGGCGCTGGAGACACTCTAGACACCCCGGGGGCCGCACCCGCAAAGAAGAAACAATAGTTCTCTCAAGACCGGGCCGAGACAAAGCAGATGCCCTTCGACAACAGAGGTTCATGCCCTACCTTCACCATAGGCATTGGCCTCCCCCTGGATCAAGAAGAGGTGCTGGTCGGCTTCCTCCATGCGAACAAGGATGTGTTTGCATGGGAAGCGACGTACTTTGTCAGCATCCCACAGGATGTGATCAAAAACCATTTGATGGTGTGCCCCGGTGCACACCTGGTGAAGCAGAAGGCGCAGCAGCAAGCCCCAGAAAAGCAATAGTTCATCGTCCAGGAGGTCCGCAAGTTGCAAGATGCCGACATAATTCGGGAAGTGCAGCACCCGAATTGGCTAGCCAACTCGGTCATCGTCCCCAAGAAGTGCGAGAAGTAGGGCATGTGCGTCGACTTCACGAGTCTCAACAAGGCGTGCCCTCAGGATTCGTTCCCTCTTCCATGCATCGACCAGATCGTTGATTCCACCGCCAAGTGCGACTTGTTGTGCTTCCTGGATGCCTTCTCGGGCTACCACCAAATCAAGCTGGCGGTGCAGGACGTCGAGAAGACAGCCTTCCTTTCCCTGTGTTGGGTATACTGCTACACGTGCATGACCTTTGGGATGTGGAATGTTGGCACGACCTTCCAGCGATTGATGCACATCGCCCTAGGCCGGCAACTCGGGAGGAACGCCGAGGCATACGTCAATGACATAGTGGTCAAGTCGCCGAAGGCAAGGACCCTTGTCGAGGACCTGGAAGAAACATTCGCCAACCTGCGCAAGTGTAATGCCCCGAGACCGATGTGCCAGGTGTCGTCCAGTTATTCGTTGTTGTTGCCTTGTCATTGCTTGCGTGTCATGCATTGCATATCATGTCATCATGCGCATTTCATTTGCATATTTGTTCGTCTCATGCATCCGAGCATTTCCCCCGTTGTCCATTTTGCAATCCGGCGTTCCTATGTCACCCAGTGTCCCTTTCTACCTCTTTTCATGTGCGGGTGTTAAATGTTTACGGATTGGACCGGGACTTGTCATGCGGCCTTGTTTTACTACCGGTAGACCGCCTGTCAAGTTTCGTGCCATTTGGACTTCGTTTGATACTCCAATGGTTAACCGAGGGACCGAAAAGGCCTCGTCTGTGTTGCAGCCCAACACCCTTCCAAAGTGGTCCAAAACCCACCTAAACCTATTCCATCATCTCGGTCGTTCGATCACGATTGCGTGGCCGCAAACCGCACCTCATTTGGACTCCCTAGCTCCCCCTACCTATATATATGTGATCCCATCCGAAATTCGCGCAGATGAAACCCTAACCTCCTCCTCCGCGCGCCGCCGGACAATTCCTCCCGCGCCGGCCGGACATGTCCGCTGCGCCCTCCACCTCACTCCGGCCAATGAGGAGCTGCCATGTCATCACGCCGCCGCCCTCGCCCACTCACATCGTGCCACTTGTCACCGCTGTTTTCCCACCACCGTGCGGCCCGCGGAGCTTGTCGCAGGCCCGCGCAGGCCCATGCGCCGCCATCGCTCGCCCGTTGTGGCCCGGGCGCCGCGCCGCCCGGCTCTCCTCTCTGCTGCCTTCGCGCGTCGCCGGCGACCAACTCCGGCGACCGGCACGCGCTGTCCTGCAGCCGTCTCCGCCGCCAGCGCCTACACCTCCATGCCCGCGCCGCAACGCTCGCCGGAGCGCCGCATGCCCGCGCGTCGCCCCACCCGCACAACGGGCCCCCCTACTCGCCGGAGTACTTCGTGCTCGCCGGAGCGCCGCGGCCTGTCCTTGGCGGAGCACCGCCTCCCGCCGCTGCTCGCCCACTGGGCCTAGCGCCGCCGCCTTGTCTTGGACAGATCCGGACCCGGGGAGCCAAGCCCCGCCGGACCCGCCGCTCCCTTGCCTTCCCCTGCTCGCCGGAGTTCCTCCAACCGCCTCGCCGGAGTTCCGTGCCTCGCCGGAGAAGAAGGTGGACCAGATCCACCACTCCCCGAACCAAACACCCTGTTTCAGATCTGCACCGAGCCATCCCGCACCGCTCCGTCCCGTTGACTTTCTCGGAGAGGTCCAAATTTCTACCAAGTCCCTGAAATTTCCAGTTTCAGATGCCCATGTTCATCATGTCGTAACTTTGCATCCGTAGCTTTGATTCATGCATGTAGCATATCAAAATGTTCGCCTCAGAGAGTACATCATTTCATCTAATTGCGTCATTTTTATTTGAGCTCATCTCAATTCCCGAAATGTTGTTGGAAGAGAGCTATTTAAGATAATTGTCCGATCTGCTGCACCAAATAGCTATTTGTCATTTTTGCCATGATTTATGTGTGCATGGTATGCTCTTGAGCTCTACATGTGTTTTGTTATATGCCATGCCATCTTTGTAGAGGTTATTACCATGTATTTTTTTGATATGTGTGGTGACTAGCACAAGCTTGCAAAGTAGTGCATTCGTTAATGCTGATTTCAGGGACTTAGAATTTCTCAAAGTCTTTAATCTGTTTTTATCAATATGCCATATGTTCATGTTGTTTCCTAGTGATCCGTGCCTTTTTTTGAGGATGATCAGTAAGGATGATTTGTTAGTATTGTGATGCTCTATCCATCCATGTCTTTGTTTGCATTTATGGAGCACCCTAGCTTGAGTCAATCGAGCTCTACTTTTGCTATTTCGTGAATCCTGGCAAATTGTTTACTTGTTAGCAATTTTGCCGAGAATGTTGTTGTTGATCCGTGCATGCTATGTTGTTGTTCTTGCCATGTCTAGCTTCTATGCCATGTATTATTGATGGGTGTATGCTTAGTTTGTCATGCCATGCTCTATAGTGAGTGCATCGAGCTCGTAAACATGCCTACTCGTTAACTGTTTTGCATGCTCCAGTTTTTCACTAAGTCTGAGATCTGATTATGTTTTTTGCCATGTTCACATGCTTACAATTGTATTTTTTGATCCCTTTTGGCTCAAGGTCACTAAGGGACTTTTGTTAAGCTCTTTGAGTAGCTTCATGCCATGCCTTTCTTTGCCATGTTAAGTTCCTGTAGCATATAGTTTTCATGCTCTAAAATGTGCTACCTGATGTTAAATTCCAGACCTGTGTTAATTTCACTAAGTCTGAAACCTGTTATCGTTTGCATTTTTGCCATGCTTGTTTGAACCTGTTAATGAATGAATTAGCCGTAGCTCAGTGTTCATCTTTTGTTAAGCATCTTGAGTGGATCCCTGCCATGTATTTTGTTGCCATGTTTGAGTGCTATAGCATATTTATCTTGTTGCATTTAGATGGCTACTTGCTGTTTATCGCAGACCGGTGCCATATTTGTTTTGCTTGCCATTTCCAAACTGTGCATTCGTTTCCGGTGATCTTTATATCGATTTCAACCGAAATCACCCCACCTTTCCAGTGGCACCCTTGGATTTGCATGTTGAGGCCAGGTTCAATCATTCCTTTGCAAATCATGCATATGCATCGCATACCGCATCCCGCATATCATACCATGTTCATGTGTTGGTTGTTTACTATGTTGTGTGCTTCTTTCCGGTGTTTGCTCCTTCGGGTTGGATCTGGTAACGTCGTGTTTGTGAGGACCCGTTTGACTACATCCGTTTTTCTTCTTCATGGACTCGTTCTTCTTCCTTGCGGGATTTCAGGCAAGATGACCATACCCTCGAAATCACTTCTATCTTTGATTGCTAGTTGCTCGCTCTTTTGCTATGCCTATGCTGCGATACCTACCACTTGCTTATCATGCCTCCCTTATTGTTGAACCAAGCCTCTAACCCACCTTGTCCTAGCAAACCGTTGTTTGGCTATGTTACCGCTTTGCGCAGCCCCTCTTATAGCGTTGTTAGTTGCAGGTGAAGATTGAAGTTTGTTCCTTGTTGGAACATGGAAATGTTGTTCCTAGTTGGAACATGTTTACTTGTGGGGATATCACAATATCTCTTATTTAATTAATGCATCTATATACTAGGTAAAGGGTGGAAGGCTCGGCCTTATGCCTGGTGTTTTGTTCCACTCTTGCCGCCCTAGTTTCCGTCATATCGGTGTTATGTTCCCGGATTTTGCGTTCCTTACGCGGTTGGGTTATAATGGGAACCCCTTGATAGTTCGCCTTGAATAAAACTCCTCCAGGAAGGCCCAACATTGGTTTTACCATTTGCCACCTAGCCTTTTCTTTCCCTTGGGTCGGCCAGCCCAAGGGTCATCTTATTTTAACCCCCCCGGGCCAGTGCTTCTCTAAGTGTTGGTCCAATCGAGCGATGTCCGGAGCTACCAGGGGCAACTCTGGGCTGGCCCACCCGACGTCTTGCTCACCCGGTGTGCCCTGAGAACGAGATATGTGCAGCTCTTATCGGGATTTGTCGGCACATCTGGGTGGTCTTGCTGGTCTTGTTTTACCATTGTCGAAATGTCTTGTAACCGGGATTCCGAGCCTGATCAGGTCTTCCCGCTAGAAGGAATATCCTTCGTTGACCGTGAGAGCTTGTGATGGGCTAAGTTGGGACACCCCTGCAGGGATTTGAACTTTCGAAAGTCGTGCCCGCGGTTATGGGCAGATGGGAATTTGTTAACGTCCGGTTGTAGAAAACCTGAAGTTGACCCTAATTAAAATACATCAACCGCGTGTGTTACCGTGAGGGTATCTTCTCGGCGGGGTCCGAGAAGTAAACACGGTGTTGGAGTTATGCTTGACGTAGGTTGTGATGAAGCTGTGTACCTAGGGTAGGGTCATGGACCTGTCCAAACTGACCTACCCAAGGACATCTCCAGAAGAAATCATCTTTCAATCGACTTGAAGGTGTCTCACTCGACAGACTTGAAGATACTCGACCAAGAAGCAATCACTCGACCAAGACCAAGCCACTCGATGGTCAGGTGACCTAAAGGCACTCCGCATGCTAACGGTCGGTTATTAAGTAGCTTTTATGGTCATCATAGCACTTTATTACTAGTGTTACCAGTAACGTCCTGCCTTAATGTACATTGAACCCTTTGTATCGTTGACTGGCTGGGGTCCTGGCGCACTCTATATAAGCCTCCCCCCTCCACAGGCACAAGGGTTCACACGCCTGTAATTCACACACGCATAATCCAGTTGACCGCCACCGCGCTCTGAGACGTAGGGCTATTACTTCCTCCGAGAAGGGCCTGAACTCGTAAATCTTGCGTTCCTACAACTCCTCTATAGCTAAGATCTTGCCTCTCCATACTTACCCCCCTACATCACTGTCAAACTTAGAACCACGACAGTTGGCGCCCACTGTGGGGCAGGTGTTTTAGCATCTTGTTGGAGGAGTTGCGATTTTTTCCGACCCGAATCATCATGGTTTTCGGCGGAGTTTTGGTGGAGGGCCGCGAGATCCGTCTCGGCGCGCTCACGTTCATCGCCGACGACTCCGCGTGGCTTCAGGAGGCTCCGCTCGACGTGGACGCACTCCCTGTCCGTGGGGCAACGCACTTTAGCGCGTGCGTCCACGGCGTTCTCCTGCGACAACCGTCGACCCCCTACCAGTCGGCTCTGTGTTGTCCTCCCTCCCAGTTTCCCACCGGCGCAAGCGCTCTGGTCGGTCGAGACTCCAGCGGTGGGTGAGACACGTGGTGGCACGCCAGTCGGCCACCCCCCAAGTTGCGGTGATCGAGACCGACGAATCCTTCTACGGCCTGTTCGACCTATCGACCAGCTCCGCAGAGACCGCATCCGAGTGCGACAGCAGCGATCCGGCGGCGGAGGTTCTGATGGTTGATGGACCTCCCAGTCCTCCCGGTTTTCCCCGCACCGACAGAGGCACGGGTGGAGGCGACCCGTCGCGTCCTCATGAGGAATATCTTCCCGAGCCTCTGACGTCGCTACAGAGAGAAGAACTTCGTCGCCGGAACATGGATGCATTACACACTCCTATCATTGGTGAAACCCCCGAGGCTCGTGCCTTGGAGGACGCGCGCCTGGCAAACTTGGCCGAGCGCACTCGACTGGAGAACCTCCAGCGAGCACTCGACGAGCGTGCGCGACAACGGGTTCCCAAATCCAGTCGACGTCAGCTCTTCCCGCCCCCGCAGGTATATCGAACTCCGATTCAGAATTTAGTAGCTGCAGCCCGCATATCAGTGTCGATTCAGTCTTCCCAGTCGGAGGCTGGCAGAGGCTTGCTGCAGATCAGAGTGTTGTCCGGGCAGCAAGAGACCAGAATTCCGCTGTTTCTCAGTTGCGGAACAGGATTCACAGTAGATCCATTGCCGCAGACACAGTCCAGTCGGCTCATAGCCCAAGATCGCCTCTGAGGCGTGAAGGACGTGGGGAACGGCGTAGTCAGCATGGTAACCATGAGCAATATGATCACCGATTCGATCGTGATGATCAACGTCAAGTGCCCAATCGGAAACAGAAGCGGAAAGCCGAGCCAGCTGCTCCTAGGGAAGCCTTGGCTGTGACTCAAGGAAAGTTTAAGGGGAAACCCAAAGGACCTTGGAACCCCAAGAAAGGTAAAGACCAGGACGGAAATGATGTGTTGGATTTGCGTGCCTCGTCCACACCAAGAAAGATGAAGAGGGTAATTTTATTTACCCAAAACATACCACTCGACAGTGTCGACTCTTGATCCAGCAGTTCCAGGGCAAGCAGCCCAAAGATAAAGAAAAGGAGTCAGAAAAAGTTGAGGACAAGGAAGATAGCGATGATGGATACCCCCAAGTCAATTCCATCTGATGATTTTTGCTGATGTTGAGAGCAAAAGTCGACTGAAAGTCATCAACCGAGAGGTGAATATGGTTGCTCCGGCGACACCAAGTTATTTAAAATGGTCTCAGACTGCCATCACGTTCGACCAGTCCGATCACCCAACGCATATTGCCACCCCTGGGAGGCAAGCTCTGGTGGTCGACCCAGTGGTTGAAGGCACTCGACTGACCAAAGTCTTGATGGATGGTGGCAGTGGTTTGAACATATTGTATGCTGAGACGTTGAAAGGGATGGGCATTCCGATGTCCAGACTCAGTGCCAGCAACATGAGTTTCCATGGAGTCATTCCTAGGAAGAAGGCTGAATCACTCGGCCAGATTGCTCTTGATGTGGTTTTCGGTGATCCCAAGAATTACCGCAAAGAAAAAGTTGACATTTGAAGTTGTAGACTTCCAGAGTGCCTACCATGCTATTTTGGGCAGGCCGGCTTATGCACGCTTCATGGCCCGACCATGTTATGTGTATCTCAAATTGAAGATGCCTGGCCCCAAAGGTGTGATCAGTATTACGGGCAATCGGAAGAAAGTAGAAGAATGTTTTCAGAAAGGTTCGAAGATCGCTGATGCTCATATGGCAGTGGTGGAGTTGCAGGAATACCAGAAGACTACAGACTCGAGTGATTTGTTGCGAGCCAAGAAGCCCGCCACAGAATCGGCTTTTCAGTCGACTGGCGATACGAAGACAGCTCACATCCACCCGACCGATCCCGGCGCTGCTCCGACTCATATCTCGACAACACTCGACTCCAAATAGGAAGAAGCGCTCATCCAGTTCCTCTGTGAGAACTGGGACATTTTCGCATGGAAGCCTTCTGACATGCCAGGTGTTCCCAGGGAGCTGGCTGAGCATCGCCTGAGAGTCGACTCAAAAGTAAAACTTGTCAAGGAACATCTCCGGCGGTCCGCCGTCCAGAAGAGAAAGACCATGTCAAATTTGTTCTTGTGTTTATTTTGCAGCATAAGTTTACCATGAATAAATCCAAGCTAAACTTGGGGGCTAATGTCGGGGATATACCCCACGGCGTAAACCGGCCGGAAGTTAACCCGGCCAGGACTTGGCGGTTTATCTGAAGACCCCGCTGACACTTGGCGAGTTACTAGCGACCCGCCCTGACCTGGTGGTTTACAAGCAACCCACCTGGCCTTATGACTCACTGGTGATCCGGTGTGTGGGACAGACGGATGACAAGGCCCAAGGCCCAGAAGGCCGGTTCACGTTTAATGGTGGGCCGATTTAAGAGGAAAGGCATGAGGAACGTTTATCTTACAAGGAGTTAAGACCTGGACTGGTATCCGGTTTGTATTAGAGATAGACTAGTCCTAATCCTAATAGGACTCTACATGTAACCTGCCCCTCCAACATATCTAAGGAGGGGCAAGGCTCCCCAAAAGGGACAAGATTCACAAGTTCCACAAGTTGGACAAGTTAGGTTTAGACAATAGCTCTCGAGATAGAGCACTCTTGTAACCGTGATCATCATCATCAATATCAATGAAGCGGGATGTAGGCTTTTACCTCCATCGTGAGGGGCCGAACCTGGGTAAAACATCGCGTCTCTCGTCCCGCTCAACCCCTCTCAAGCTACCACATAGATGTGTTGGCCTCGCGACTAAGTCCTGACACTAAGGACATCTACCGTGACAATTCCACGACAATTGGCGAGGAGGTGGCTCGGCTCTTAGCAGCGGAGTTCATCCGAGAAATTTACCACTCCAAGTGGCTCGCCAATGTTGTTATGGTCCCCAAGAAGGACAAGTCACTTCGCATGTGCATTGACTTTAAACATATCAATCGGGCCTGCCCGAAAGATCATTTTCCTCTCCCCCGCATCGATCAGATAGTCGACTCGACTGCGGGATGTGAGCGATTGTCTTTTTTAGACGCCTATTCCGGGTACCATCAGATCCGTCTGTATGGACCTGACGAGATCAAAACAGCTTTCATCACTCCATTCGGGTGCTTCTGTTATGTTACCATGCCATTCAGCCTCAAGAATGTCGGGGCCACATTCATGAGGATGATTCAGAAGTGTTTGCTCACTCAAATCAGTCGGAATGTGGACGCGTATATGGATGATATTGTGGTCAAGTCACAGAAGGGTTCCGACCTGCTAGCTGACCTTGCTAAAACCTTTGCCAACCTCAGGAGGTATGATATCAAGCTTAATCCATCAAAGTGCACATTCGGAGTTCCTGGAGGAAAATTACTCGGTTTTCTCGTTTCCGGACGGGGAATCGACGCCAATCCAGAAAAAGTCGGCACTATACTCCGAATGAAAAGTCCTGTGCGAGTGCACGACGTCCAGAAGCTTACTGGTTGCTTGGCCGCTATAAGTCGATTCATATCTCGTCTCGGTGAAAAGGCATTGCCCCTTTACCGATTGATGAAGAAGTCCGACAAGTTCGAGTGGACTCCTGAAGCTGATGCAGCATTTGTAGAGCTCAAAGCTCTGCTCTCCACCCAGCCGGTGCTTGCTGCCCCAATCAGTAAGGAGCCTTTGCTGCTTTACATTGCAGCCACGGGACAAGTCGTGAGTACGGTACTTACGGTCGAGCGGGAAGAAGAAGGAAAAGCCTTCAAAGTTCAGCGCAGTATATTATATTTCTGAAGTTTTGACCCCATCGAAGCAAAGATATCCTCATTATCAGAAGCTTGTTTATGGGATTTATATGACCACAAAGAAAGTTGCTCATTACTTCTTTGATCATTCCATTACAATCGTCAGCGACGCTCCATTGTCAGAGATCCTGCATAACAGGGATGCAACCGGTCGAGTGGCAAAATGGGCGATTGAACTCCTTCCTGTAGATATCAAGTTTGAGGCAAAGAAAGGTATTAAGTCCCAGGCAATCGCAGATTTCGTCGCCGAGTGGATTGAACAGCAGCCGCCGACCCAGGTTCACTCGGAGCATTGGACCCTGTTCTTCGACGGTTCCAAGATGCTGAATGGTTCCGGTGCCGGAGTAGTGTTGGTCTCCCCCAGAGGAGATAAACTCAGTTATGTTCTTCAAATCCACTTTGATTCCTCCAACAATGAGGCAGAATACGAAGAACTTTTGTATGGGTTGCGCATGGCCATTTCACTCGGCATCCGTCGCCTCATGGTCTATGGCGACTCAGATTTGGTGGTTAATCAGGTGATGAAGGAATGGGACGTCAGAAGTCCAGCCATGACCGGTTATTGCAAAGCAGTGAGAAAGCTGGAGAAAAAATTTGAGGGGTTAGAGCTTCATCACATACCCCGACTGAAAAATCAAGCAGCTGATGATCTGGAAAAAATAGGTTCCAAAACAGAAGCCATCCCCGGCAATGTGTTTTTGGAACACATTCACATACCATCAGTTCAGGAGGATCCCTTCAGTGAAGAGGCCCCGCAGCCAAAAAGCGCCACGGATTCGACTGAAGTTGAAATTCCAGCTGTAGTCGACCTGATCATGGAAGTCTTGGTCATCACTCCCGACTGGACGGTACCGTACATTGCTTACATCCTAAGGAAAGAGCTCACAGAGGACGAAGAAGAGGCTCGACAGATCGTCCGACGATCCAAAGCCTTTACAGTCATAAAAGGACAGTTATATAAAGAAAGCGCGACTGGAGTCAGTCAGAGGTGTATTACACCAGAAGAAGGTCGGATGATCCTTGCTGATGTCCACTCGAGGACCTGTGGTCACCATGCGTCCTCTCGGACCATTGTGGCTAAAGCATACCGAGCGGGATTCTACTGGCCAAGAGCCAATGAAATGGCAAAAGTGATAGTCAGCAAGTGTGAAGGATGTCAGTATTACTCCAATATGTCGCACAAGCCCGCGTCAGCCCTGAAAACCATTCCACTCATCTGGCCCTTCGTTGTTTGGGGGCTGGACATGGTTGGACCACTGAGAACAGGCAGGAGCGGCTTCACTCATGTGCTAGTAGCAGTTGACAAGTTCACCAAATGGATTGAAGCCAAGCCTATCAAGAATCTTGATGCTTGCAATGCTATTAGTTTTGTCAGAGGGTTGATATTCAGATATGGAGTTCCGCACAGCATCATCACTGACAATGGGTCAAACTTCGATTCTGACAAATTCAGGGCCTTTTGCGCCTCTCAAGGTACCTGAGTCGACTATGCTTCGGTCGCTCACCCCCAGTCGAATGGGCAAGTAGAAAGGGAAAACAGCCTATTCTCAAAGGACTGAAACCTCGGTTGATGCGTGATCTCAAGCACGCAGCAGGTGCATGGGTCGACGAGCTTCCATCAGTCCTTTGGGGATTGAGGACAACCCCGAACCGATCGACCGGAAGAACCCCATTCTTTCTAGTCTACGGAGCCGAGGAAGTCTTGCCGAGTGACCTGCTTCACAACGCTCCCCGAGTCGAGCTCTACTCTGAAGATGAAGCAAAACAAGCCCGGCAGGACGTAGTCGACCTCCTGGAAGAATAAAGAGAAATGGCCATGATCCGATCGACCGTCTACCAACAAGACTTGCGTCGATTCCATGCCAGAAATGTGAAGGGTCGAGCCTTCCAAGAGGGAGACTTAGTCCTCCGAGTGGATCAGCAGAAACCACACAATCTCGCCCCTACTTGGTAAGGCCCCTTCATAGTCACCAGAGTCCTTCGCAATGGAGCATACCACCTCTACAATGTCGATCGCCTGATTGATGAGCCGCGAGCCTAGAATGCGGAGCTTCTCCGCCCCTTTTATACTTGAATCCTCACTCGGATGAGATGTAATAAGAAAAAACTCCTGTAGTTTATTTTTCAAAGACAAGAGCGTTATAATTTTCCCAGTGATTGTTATTGTTTTTTGTTTGCGAATGAAATCCCCCAGTGGGTGGCTTAGCTGCGAATCCGTTTCGCCTAAGTTTGAAAAAAATCCTACCGAGTGTAGGGCAGTCCTCCCACTCGGGGGCTTAGCTGTAGTCCAGTACTCGCCTAAGTTCTCTCACTTGAGGACTTAGCTGCAGTCAGGCACTCGCCTAAGTTTGAAAAAATCCTACCGAGTGGAGAGCAGTCCTCCCACTCGGGGGCTTAGCTGCAGTCCAGTACTCGCCTAAGTTCTCTCACTTGAGGACCAGCTGCAGTCAGGCACTCGCCTAAGTTTGAAAAAATCCTACCGAGTGGAGAGCAGTCCTCCCACTCGAGGGCTTAGCTGCAGTCCAGTACTCGCCTAAGTTCTCTCACTTGAGGACCTAGCTGCAGTCAGGCACTCGCCTAAGTTTGAAAAATCCTACCGAGTGGAGAGCAGTCCTCCCACTCGGGGGGCTTAGTTGCAGTCCAGTACTTGCCTAAGTTCTCTCACTTGAGGACCTAGCTGCAGTCGGGCACTCGCCTGAGTTTGAAAAAATCCTACCGAGTGGAGAGCAGTCCTCCCACTCGGGGGCTTAGCTGCAGTCCAGTACTCGCCTAAGTTCTCTCACTTGAGGACCTAGCTGCAGTCAGGCACTCACCTAAGTTTGAAAAAATCCTACCGAGTGGAGAGCAGTCCTCCCACTCAGGGGCTTAGCTGCAGTCCAGTACTCACCTAAGTTCTCTCACATGAGGACTTAGCTGCAGTCAGGCACTCACCTAAGTTTGGAAAAATCCTACCGAGTGGAGAGCAGTCCTCCCACTCGGGGGCTTAGCTACAGTCCAGTACTCGCCTAAGTTCTCTCATTTGAGGACTTAGCTGCAGTCAGGCACTCGCCTAAGTTTGAAAAAATCCTACCGAGTGGAGAGCAGCCCTCCCACTCGGGGACTTAGCTGCAGTCCAGCGCTCGCCTAAGTTTGAAACACATCCTGCTCTGCAGTAACAAGGAGCATGTCGACTGCCGCCTCCTCCTTAGAGAGCTTCGCCACAAATACAACGCGCACTTCATCCTGCTCTGCAGTAACAAGGGGCAGGTCGACTGTCGCCTCCTCCTTGGGGAGCTTCGCCACAAATACAACGTATGATCCATCAATGACCCGCAAAGACGACGAGGTGCAGGTCGACTGCTACCGTCTCCTTCGGAGCTGCGCCGCAAATACAAAGGTTGTCTCGAATAAAGAACGATTTCCACTCGACGAGGAATGCATAAAGATATTCGATGATAAACCAAGTTCGGATAAACCCTAAAGGTTTTTGGACCACAAATCAAAGTGCTCGAGAATTCCGCCCGAAAGAGTTTAACGGTTACAAAAACCACTCGGCATTCCGAGGCGAATTTAAAGTGAGGCATAAAAGTTTGTTCACTCCGCAGGAGGAGGGCTGGCAGGCTCGACGAACTCATCCAGGTCGACGCCGTCGGCTATCCGAGTGGCTGCAGCAATGAAAGTCTCCATAAAAGTCCGGAAGTCATGTTTCTGGGTGTTGGCGACCTTTATTGCTGCCAATTTATCTTGTCACACCTCCTTGCAGTGGACACGAACCAAAGACAGAGCCACATCAGCGCCACACCGAGCAGCAGACTTCTTGCACTCCTGCACTCGGTCAGGGATTTCATTTAGTCGAGTCATCAGGGACTCAAGATCATTTTGGAGCATAGCCTCCAGCCAAAGTGTCGGTCGATCCGCGACATGGCGACCTTCAGTCGAGCCAAGTAGTCCACGACACCGTCAATGTGGGATTCCAGTCGGAGAAGATTCATGGCAGTTTCATCTTTCAAAGGAGAACTGATTGGATCTAAACCAGGTTCGATCCGCCCAGTCTCCTCCTCGAAGTTCTGGCAAAACTCTGCATCACGATCCAAGGATAAGTCAATTTACATACGCCGAGTCGACACAAAAAAATCAGTCGGAACAAAATGTGCACCTTCAAGCTTGATGAACAACTTCTTGGCAAGACTCCTCAGGTAGCTCTCCAGAGCAAGCAATGCCTTCCATCTTCTCGCCCAGGATGAGATTCTCCTTCTTCCAGCACGAGCACTCCTTGTTGGCATCATTCAGAGCAGACTTCAGCCTGGTATTCTCTTCTCCCAACTGGCCGACCGAAGCCAGTTTCTATGCAGCTAGAGCGGTTTTGTCGTCAGCCTCCTTTCGAGCAGCATCCAAATCCTGGTCCTTCTTCGCCAGAGCTTCTCTTAGTTTTTCTACAAAGAAATGATGCCTAATTCAGAAAGAGCAGAAGGGAACTCAAGCTTAAGACAGACCAGTCGACAAATTTGTCTTACCAGTGGCGTCGTCCTTGACCCTTTGCAGCTCTGTCTTGGCCAGCTCCAAGTCAAGGTTCAGTTGGATCTGCTGTTTCTCCAAGTCAGCAAAGCGAGCTCCAAGATCACAAGATTTCTGAAATCAAAGGGGAGAAGTTATTCTTACAGCAAAAAAAGTTACTAAGGCTACGGTCGACTGCCCATAGTCCACCATAGCCTCGGGGACTACACCCAGCGGGTGCACTTTGCATGCCCCCACCGGTTCTGATCCCACTCGACCGGCCCGCCAGAGTCGAGTGAAGGGAGTAAAAAAATATAAGAAAGAGCTCAGACCACAGTCGACTGCCAGCACTCGACCGCGGTCTCGGGGACTACACCCAGTGGGTGTACTTGGCGTGCCCCCACCGGTTCCGAAACCACTCGACCAGACCGAGTGGAAGAGACAAACTATCAATTCGGTTTACACTCGACAAGATACAAAGACTACAGTCGACTGCCCGCAGTCCGCCGCAGTCTCGAGGACTACACCCAGTGGGTGCACTCAGCGTGCCCCCACTAATTCAAAGTTCAAGCAATGCACCCAGTGGGTGTACTAATGCAAAGATTTTCAGAAAGGAGTCTTCAGATATCATATCCTAACAGAACAAGCGGCGACCAACTAACCTGAACGTTGCTTTGGAGAGCCGAGCTGGCGTCATAGGCAGCCTGACTGGCGTGTCGCACCATCTTCATCTTCTCCATCATGACACCTGCCTGGCGTATAGCTTCCCTGGCAGCATTCACTTCGTCTTCTGAGACATGATGGGTCGCAAAAACCGAAGGTGGGCCAACAAGGGCCTGAGCAGTCGACGAAGAAGGCAAGGCACTCGACAGTGGCACGACGAAGGTAACAGAACCCCGATTGGCGTCGCCAGCGTCCTGAACGACTGGTTCCGCCCTCGGTGTCGACCGTAGCGCCTCGCTTGTAGGAGCTTGCCTACTCTTCCTCGTCAAAGGCCTCTCGGGCTCTTCATCATTGTCAGGGAGGTCAATAACATTGGGAGCTGTGCAGGGTGCAATTGCCAAAGTCACATCACGCAATGATGCACATTGCAATCAGATCGACCAAACAAAGACAGTACGGCAGAAATCATACCCAGATTAGAAGTGACCGCATCCTCCATCACCTCGTCCTCGTCCCTGTAAGCTGAGGTCCCGGAAGTGGCAGCACTGACAATCCCAAAGTCCGTCCAGTTAAAACAAGAAAAACAAACAGCATGAAGCATCGAGTGAATACGAAAGGAGACACTCATGCGGAAGCAACGGGGATGTCAATCCTAATCTTCGGCAATGCCTTCCGAGTCTTCAGCTCTGCAACTTTGGGGTGCTTTGACGCTTTCTCAGTCGGGGTTGGTGAAGAGACCCGAGGACGCTTCGAAGACTGACCAGCCTGAGCAGTTACCTTTTCACGGGCACTCGGTCGTTCTAGGTCGAGATTGGATCGCCTCTCCCGGCGAGTAGGTGACTCGACTTCTTCTCCATCACTTGAGTCATCGCTTCCTCCACCCCCTTCACCATCGGAAGTCCACTCGCCACTGTCGCCGTCGCTCACCTCGCCTTCCAAAGCTTGCTCTTGCTCTCCGTTGGGCTTTGAATACATTTCAATAATGGCCTGAAAGAAAGCAGAGAGAACAAAGTCAGCGACGCAGTGTATGCAGGAGTGAATCCAAATTACAAAGCAAAAACTCAGAATCAGACCTTCTCTGGTGCATGAGACTGCTCGAATGAGGGACTCTCCTGGCTCCCCTGGGGTTGTCCTTGTTCCCGGTAATGCCCAACAGCCACTTCTCCAGTGTGTCGTCATCGACCTCCTCCGGGTGGATCCGAGTGGAGTCTTCAAGACCCGAATACATCCACATCGGATGGTCTCGGGCTTGAAGAGGCTGGATGCGCAGCTGAAGGAAGACCTCCAAGAGATCCATACCGGTGACCCCGTCATGGATAAGCTGGACCACTCGATCGACCAGCACCCTCACCTGCGCCTTCTCCTCCGGGAGCACCTTCAAAGAGGAGGGTTTCCTCACTCGGTCCATGGTAAAGGGAGGGAGGCCAATCGACTGCCCTGGTGTCGACTGGTCCTTACAGTAAAACCAGGTCGACTGCCATCCGCGGACTGAGTCGGGAAGAATCATGGCCGGAAAAGAACTTTTCCCTCTCATCTGGATACCAAGACCCCCACACATCTGAATCACTTGTCTCCTCTCGTCACTCGGGTTAGCCTTTTTCACCGTCTGGGAGCGACAAGTGAAAATGTGCTTGAAAAGACCCCAGTGAGGCCGGCAACCCAGGAAGTTCTCACACAAAGAAATGAAAGCGGCGAGATAACTGATTATGTTGGGAGTAAAGTGGTGGAGTTGTGCCCCGAAGAAGTTCAGAAGCCCTCGAAAGAAAGGGTGAGGAGGCAGGGAAAATCCATGGTCGACGTGGGTGGCAAGAAAAACACGCTCACCCTCCCGAAGTTGCGGCTCAGATTCCTTCCCCGGAAGCCGCGCCGAGTCATAGTGGATCAGCCCCCCTTCGGCCAGGTCGTCGAGGTCTTCTTTGGTGATCCTCGAGTGGATCCAGTCGCCCTGGATCCAGCCCTTCGGCAGGCCGGTTCACGAGGAAGATCCACCCCTGCTGGTCGCCTTCCCCTTCGACCTCGCCGTCGTCTTCTTTGCCCGCTCCAGAGCCGCCGTCTTCTCCTTCCCCATTGTCGCCGGCGAGACGCGTACGGAGCGGTGCTGCTGGGGCGAGAGCGAGCGCAGCGGAGGGGCGTGAAGAGGAGAAGAGGTAATGGGAACGCACTATTCGGGAGACTCCGGTCCAATGCCTTATATGAGGCCGCTTCCGAGTGGCTGACGGGTAGGCCCAGGCGGCTCTGTCAAATCCCGTAACAATCGCGCGCGCGATACGTGGCGAAAAAGGTGGCGCGGGGATCAAGGCGTCTCCGCTCTATCCCATCCGATTACTGCGGCCTCCCCCGTCCCGTGCGCTTCCCAAAATTCAGATCCCATGAAATCCACGGACAGCAAAACAACTTGTCAAACCAAAGATCTCCTCCACACCGTCACTCGGAGCCTTTCGAGTAAAGAAACTCACTCGACAAAGAATTAAGAATGGATCAAGGCGACTGGAAAGGAAGTCACTGTCAACACTCGGGTTCATTGATCCGAAACAAGGTATGCTCGCGGCATGAAGAACTAGTCGAAAAAATGCTCAAACCCTGTCCCACTCAAACCTCGATCCATTCGGGGGCTAATGATGAAGCTCTGTACCTAGGGTAGGGTCATGGACCTGTCCAAACTGACCTACCCAAGGACATCTCCAGAATAAATCATCTTTCAATCGACTTGAAGGTGTCTCACTCGACAGACTTGAAGATACTCGACCAAGAAGCAATCACTCGACCAAGACCAAGCCACTCGACGGTCAGGTGACCTAAAGGCACTCCGCATGCTAACGGTCGGTTATTAAGTAGCTTTTATTGTCATCATAGCACTTTATTACTAGCGTTACCAGTAACACCCTGCCTTAATGTACATTGAACCCTTTGTATCGTGGGCTGGCTGGGGTACTAGCGCACTCTATATAAGCCACCCCCTCCACAGGCACAAGGGTTCGCACGCCTGTAATTCACACACGCATAATCCAATCGACCGCCTCCGGGCTCCGAGACGTAGGGCTATTACTTCCTCCGAGAAGGGCCTGAACTCGTAAATCTTACGTTCCTACAACTCCTCTATAGCTAAGATCTTGCCTCTCCATACTTACCCCCCTACATCACTGTCAGACTTAGAACCACGGCAGGTTGTTCTAGGATCACTTCTTGATCATAGTTTCTCGATCGTGCTTTGCCTTCTCTTCTCGCTCTCATTTGCGTATGTTAGCCACCATATATGCTAGTCGCTTGCTGCAGCTCCACCTCATACCTTTTACCTTACCTATAAGCTTAAATAGTCTTGATCGCAAGGGTGTGAGATTGCTGAGTCCATGTGGCTCACAGATACTTCCAACCCAGTTTGTAGGTGCCGATGTTACCGAGCAGGTGACGCAACCAAGCTCAAGGAGGAGCTCGATGAAGATCTCGTTCTTTGTGTTGTTCCGTTTCCAGTTGATCAGTAGTGGAGCCCAGGTGGGGTCGATTGGGGATCTATGTAGCTATTGGGGTAGTCTTCTTTTATTTTGGCTCTGTAGTCGGGCCTTGATTGTGACTTGGTTGATGTAATGCTTTATTCATGTAATTGTGTGAAGTGGCGATTGTAAGCCAACTATGTATCTCTTTCCCTTATGTATTACATGGGTTGTGTGAAGATTACCTCACTTGCGACATTGCTTTCAATGCGGTTATGCCTCTAAGTCGTGCTTCGTCACGTGGGAGATATAGCCGCATCAAGGGTGTTACAAGTTGGTAATCAGAGCCTTCCCCGACCTTAGGAGCCCCACTGCTTGATCGAATTAGCTGACGAGTTGAGTCTAGAAAAATGTTTTGAGTCATTTAGGAATTATATATCGGAGAGTTTAGGAATTCTTTTTACTCCCCAGTCCCTTCATCGCTCTAGTAAGGCATCCTGACGTAGAGTTTTGACTCTTCTCTTCTCAAATTTCACTAAAAAAAATTTAGGATCACACGGGTATCTTGGAATCGTTCTGATGGTTTTGTGACGAGAACATTGTTCTTGGTGCCTCCTGTCATTTAGGGGTTGTGGCAGTGTCCCGGGGAGTTGAGCTCCGAGGTGTTGTCATCACAATTTTATCGTTGCAGTTCTGGAATACCTGAGTTTAGTTCGCCGACATCGAAAATCTCTTTTATGTAGTTGTTGGTGAGATAACCTCGACGCCACCCAGTACTGGGGCGGGAGTTCGGGAGTATTGCCATAACTTGTATAACGAATGCTTTTTTAAGGTTGAGGTAGGCAATTTCTGAAGGTTTCTTGGTTATGTGTTGAAGGATGGATACAGCTGGATGTAGGATTTGCTAGAATTGGGTGAGATATTATGCTTCCCCTGTATCCCCAACACCCGATTGCATAACCGGAAAAATTTCGGGAGTTTATAAGTGGGAATTCAAGTAGCTCTTAGGATATCTTTCCGACAGATGTATGATATGAAATTGGGGTTCGACGTCTAGTGGTCCGCCTATTCACGGTTGGTTTTACAGTGGTCTCATTGTGTCTTAAAGAGTCCTTGGCTATGCCGACTCGGGGACGCTTCATATGTCATGTGCACTGCCTTGTACATGATGGTGCTGTACGATCGAGCCCGTGTAGGCCCCACCACGAAAACTTCGGACGAAATCTCTATCATATGTTTGTTCCGGCTTATTCTGCAAGCCAATCCTTTGTTTTGTTTTGAGTTGTGGTATTCAAGTTGCTTCAATGTCAAGTGTCGATTCCATACCTTCCCCAAATGGTGTTCTCATACTCCGATGTGGATACCAATCCTTCTTGATCATTGAGATTGTGCTGTCAATCCTTTGTACCGGCGTGTTTCTCTTCGAGTGGATCCGATCATTTTCAACATCGGCAAGATCAACTCAGTTTTCGTCAATGGTGTTTGTTTCATCCGTCTCCAAGTTGCCTTTGTTTTCCCACCCACCCACCCTTTTGCTTCAAGGACTAAGATTTCTTAATCCAGTATCCTTTTATTCATGTGAAGTCTCGCCATTCTTTTCCTTCATGTTCTTACCTGGTGGTTCTCATGAAGATGCTCTACTACTTCAATATTCTCCATTCTTTTATTCTTCGGTGAATTCAATTAAAGCTTTGTCGGTCATATCCGTCCTCGCTTCAAATGTTTCTCATGCCGGTGCACCTCATAATCATCCATTTCTTGCTATTTAATTGTTCCGGAGTGCTAAAGATATCTCAAAAGATTTGTGTCCCCATTAGCAATCCGTCCAAGATCTTACAAGGATGTTATCTCTTTCAAGCCATTTAAATCAACCGGTGCAATCTCCTCTTCTAGTAATCGTTCTATGCTGCTTCTTTTGAGTGGGCCCTAACCCACAGGTCTTTTTCCAGGATCTTACCTAACTCCTCTTATTTCACCGGAGCTATTCTCAAATCTTTTAAAGTTGACGTAAGAATGAATTATCATCAGTCAAATGCTTTTCTCCAAGATCATTCTTTTCTTTCATCGTTGGTTCAACCTTTCTAATTTTTCATCCCGGAGTATCTCAACAATTTAGTGGTGTTTCTCATCGTCATTCTCAGATTTTGGAATACCAAGGAAGATTTTTTTCTCTCTCAATCTTGTTCTTGTCTCTTCAAGATTCGTGATTCTAGCTTGCTACCATTCTCTCATAATTATTTTCGGTTGTGAGAATTCTTTTCACCCTTCTGGAGCAATTCAGGAGTCTTTTCAGTTTGATTATCTGGAGCCCATCTTCTCAGAATTATTCATTCTCAGCTTTCAGCTCTTTTTCTCTAAAATCTTACCGGTGTTTCGTGCAGATATCCTCTAATCAGTTCGGGATCTTTTCGTTCACTTGTATCTAAATACTCTCAAGTATCGTCTTTCATTCTCAAATTCATCCCGGTGTTTTCTTTATCTTTTCTTCAATCATTTTCAATTCTTATCGGTGGCTCATTCAAGATTTCTCTTCCTTTGTTATTGTATCGATTCATTCGTTCTTACATCCTACCGGTGGTTCGTCGAAGACCTTATCAAATTTATGCAATATCTATCTTAATCCTCTCTACAAGAATAAGTGGTGTGCCAAATCCATTGTTTTGTCATCAATTTAACTGGTGAAGGATAAAGCATAATGTAATTCTTATTCTGGTTTCATCAAGTTTATTCAATTTCTTTTCCGGAGTGGTTCATCATATCACATTCTCAGCTCGAGATGCTTATCTTTCTTTTTCTGGAGTTCCATGTTTTCCGCATTATATCATCTCGAAGATCCATCTAAATCATTGCAAGGATTCACCTTGTGTTTTCAATTTCTCTTTCTTTTTATTCTTTTGTTACCGGAGTTTCTTCATGGAGGCTATACATGATGGTTCATCAAAGAAATAATTCCTTCTCCAAGTACTCATTGAGATTCTTTTCAAAAGAGCTCAAGCTTTCTTCATCTTGCTATCCGGAGTGCAATTCTTTCTTCCGTATTATTGGAGGTGGTATTATGTCATTCTTGATAATTTGAGTTCATGTTTCATGAATCACATGTTGTTAAGAATGAGGTATTTTAAATCCATCTACCTCTTCGTTGGAGTTATCTTGGGTTATATTTCACCTAAAACTTTCCCTAAGGATTGTTGCTAATTATGGTGCTTATAAAGGACCCAAGTTCTTATTTATCCTCCCGGTGAAATACGTTCTCGTCTCCTTGGTCATACCAATCCAATTTTTTCCCGTGAGTGCCTGGTTGTCACCTCATAATTTGAGATGTATTCCATAAGACCACATCAAGGTTATTCTTTTCATTGTTGGTGTTCCAACAACTCCGCTCGACCCGTCTCCTAAGGATGCCTTCTCAAGCTCTTTTGTGGAAGAAGTCGGCATTTTCTTCTCCATTCTTTTATTTCAATTATCTATATTCTATTCTTTCGTTCCAGAGGCATTATGATGTTGCTCTTCTCAACCCATCTTCTCGTTTGTCAAAGATCATGTTCTTTTTAGGCCTATCCATTTAACCAGACTGTCGTGTCCCCTGCTCAAGTTCTTTCCATCGTATCAAGTCTTGCATAACTTCTCTAACGGAGTGCTGTCCGAATTTATTCTTCCTTATTACTCTTCCCTACCGGAGTGCTTTCAACTTTGTTCTTCCTCGTTCCTTCTTCCTAACGGAGTGCTTTCAACTTCGCTCATCTCCGTTGTATTCTTTTCTCGAAATGTCTTAACCTTTTCAAGGTTCTTTGGTTTCACTCGTTTTTCAAAGAAGCAACTTAGTCTTACCTCTTCTCTTTCTCTTCCGTTTTCCCTCCGGTGCCATTCTAGATCTCGGGAGAGATCCTCTCATAGTGGTGGAGTGTTGTAATGCCCCGAGACCGATGTGCCAGGTGTCGTCCAATTATTCGTTGTTGTTTCCTTGTCATTGCTTGCATGTCATTAATTGCATATCATGTCATCATGCGCATTTCATTTGCATATTTGTTCGTCTCATGCATCCGAGCATTTTCCCCATTGTCCGTTTTGCAATTCGGCGTTCCTATGTCACCTGGTGTCTCTTTCTACCTCTTTTCATGTGCGGGTGTTAAACGTTTACGGATTGGACCGAGACTTGTCATGCGGCCTTGGTTTACTACCGGTAGACCGCCTGCCAAGTTTCGTGCCATTTGGACTTCGTTTGATACTCTAACGGTTAACCGAGGGACCGAAAAGGCCTCATGTGTGTTGCAGCCCAACACCCTTCCAAAGTGGTCAAAAACCCACCTAAACCTGTTCCATCATCTCGGTCGTTCGATCACGATCGCGTGGCCGCAAACCGCACCTCATTTGGACTCTCCGAGCTCCCCCTACCTATATATATGTGATCCCATCCGAAATTCGCGCAGATGAAACCCTAACCTCCTCCTCCGCGCGCCGCCGAACAATTCCTCCCGCGCCGGCCGGACATGTCCGTTGTGCCCTCGACCTCACTCCGGCCAATGAGGAGCTGCCACGTCATCACGCCGCCGCCCTCGCCCACTCACATCGTGCCACTTGTCACCGCCGTTTTCCCCCACCGCGCGGCCCGCGGAGCCCGTCGCAGGCCCGCGCAGGCCCATGCGCCGCCGCCGCTCGCTTGTTGTGGCCCGGGCGCCGCGCCGCCCGGCTCTCCTCTCCGCCGCCTTCGCGCGTCGCCGGCGACCAACTCCGGCGACCGGCGCGCGCCGTCCTGCAGCCGTCTCCGCCGCCAGCGCCTACACCTCCATGCCCGCGCCGCAACGCTCGCCAGACCGCCGCATGCCCGCGCGTCGCCCCGCCCGCACAATGGGCCCCCTGCTCGTCGGAGTACTTCGTGCTTGCTGGAGTGTCGCGGCCTGTCCTCAGCGGAGCACCGCCTCCCGCCACTGCTCGCCCATGGGCCTAGCACCGCCACCTTGTCTTGGACAGATCCGGACCCGGGGAGCCAAGCCCCGCCGGACCCACCGCTCCCTTGCCTTCCCCTGCTCGCCGGAGTTCCGTGCCTCGCCGGAGAAGAAGGTGGACCAGATCCACCACTCCCCGAACCAAACACCCCGTTTCAGATCTGCACCGAGCCATCCCGCACCGCTCCGCCCCGTTGACTTTCTCGGAGAGGTCCAAATTTCTTCCAAGTCCCTGAAATTTCTAGTTTCAGATGCCCATGTTCATCATGTCGTAACTTTGCATCCGTAGCTTCGATTCATGCGTGTAGCATATCAAAATGTTCGCCTCAGAGAGTACATCATTTCATCTAATTGCGTCATTTTCATTTGAGCTCATCTAGATTCCTGAAATGCTATTGGAAGAGAGCTATTTGAGATAATTGTCCGATCTGCTGCACCAAATAGCTATTTGTCATTTTTGCCATGATTTATGTGTGCATGGTATGCTCCTGAGCTCTACATGTGTTTTGTTATATGCCATGCCATCTTTGCAGAGGTTCTTACCATGCATTTTTTTGATATGTGTGGTGACTAGCACAAGCTTGCAAAGTAGTGCATTCGTTAATGCTGATTTCAGGGACTTAGAATTTCTCAAAGTCTTTGATCTGTTTTTATCAATATGCCATATGTTCATGTTGTTTCCTAGTGATCCGTGCCTTTTTTTGAGGATGATCACTAAGGATGATTTGTTAATATTGTGATGCTCTATCCATCCATGTCTTTGTTTGCATTTATGGAGCACCCTAGCTTGAGTCAATCGAGCTCTACTTTTGCTATTTCGTGAATCCTGGCAGATTGTTTATTTGTTAGCAATTTTGCCGAGGATGTTGTTGTTGATCTGTGCATGCTATGTTGTTGTTCTTACCATGTCTAGCTTCTATGTCATGTATTTTTGATGGGTGTATGCTTAGTTTGTCATGCCATGCTCTGTAGTGAGTGCATCGAGCTCGTAAACATGCCTAGTTGTTAACTGTTTTGCAAGCTCCAGTTTTTCACCAAGTCTGAGATCTGATTATGTTTTTTGCCATGTTCACATGCTTGCAATTGTATTTTCTGATCCCTTTTGGCTCAAGGTCACTAAGGGACTTTTGTTAAGTGCTTTGAGTAGCTTCATGCCATGCCTTTCTTTGCCATGTTAAGTTCCTGTAGCATACATTTCTCATGCTCTAAAGTGTGCTACCTGATGTTAAATTCCAGACTTGTGTTAATTTCACTAAGTCTGAAACCTGTTATCATTTGCATTTTTGCCATGCTTGTTTGAACCTGTTAATGGATGAATTAGCCGTAGCTCAGTGTTCATCTTTTGTTAAGCATCTTTAGTGGATCCCTCCCATGTATTTTGTTGCCATGTGTGAGTGCTTTAGCATATTTATCTTCTTGCATTTAGATGGCTACTTGCTGTTTATCGCAGACCGGTGCCATATTTGTTTTGCTTGCCATTTCCAAACCGTGCATCCGTTTCCGGTGATCTTTATATCGATTTCAACCGAAATCACCCCACCTTTCCAGTGGCACTCTTGGATTTCCAAGCTGATGCCAGGTTCAATCATTCCTTTGCAAATCATGCATATGCATCGCATACCGCATCCCGCATATCATACCATGTTCATATGTTGGTTGTTTACTATGTTGTGTGCTTCTTTCCGATGTTTGCTCCTTTGGGTTGGATCCGGTAATGTCGTGTTTGTGAGGACCCGTTCGACTACGTCTGTTTGTCTTCTTCATGGACTCGTTCTTCTTCCTTGCGGGATTTCAGGCAAGATGACCATACCCTCGAAATCACTTCTATCTTTGCTTGCTAGTTACTCGCCTTTTTTGCTAGGCCTATGCTGCGATACCTACCACTTGCTTATCATGCCTCCCTTATTGTTGAACCAAGCCTCTAACCCACCTTGTCCTAGCAAACCGTTGTTTGGCTATGTTACCGCTTTGCTCAGCCCCTCTTATAGCGTTGTTAGTTGCGGGTGAAGATTGAAGTTTGTTCCTTGTTGGAACATGGAGATGTTGTTCCTAGTTGGAACATGTTTACTTGTGGGGATGTCACCATATCTCTTATTTAATTAATGCATCTATATACTAGGTAAAGGGTGGAAGGCTTGGCCTTATGCCTGGTGTTTTGTTCCACTCTTGCTGCCCTAGTTTCCGTCATATTGGTGTTATGTTCCCGGATTTTGCGTTCCTTACGCGGTTGGGTTATAATGGGAACCCCTTGACAGTTTGCCTTGAATAAAACTCCTCCAGCAAGGCCCAACATTGGTTTTACCTTTTGCCACCTAGCCTTTTCTTTCCCTTGGCTCGGCCAGCCCAAGGGTCATCTTATTCTAACCCCCCTGGGTCAGTGCTTCTCTAAGTGTTGGTCCAACCGAGCGATGTCCGGAGCTACCAGGGGCAACTCTGGGCTCGCCCACCCCACGTCTTGCTCATCCGGTGTGCCTTGAGAATGAGATATGTGCAGCTCCTATCGGGATTTGTCGGCACATCTGGGTGGTCTTGCTGGTCTTGTTTTACCATTGTCGAAATGTCTTGTAACCGGGATTCCGAGCCTGATCGGGTCTTCCCGCTAGAAGGAATATCCTTCGTTGACCATGAGAGCTCGTGATGGGCTAAGTTGGGACACCCCTGTAGGGATTTGAACTTTAGAAAGCCGTGCCCACGGTTATGGGCAGATGGGAATTTGTTAACGTCCGGTTGTAGAAAACCTGAAGTTGACCTTGATTAAAATACATCAACCGCGTGTGTTACCGTGATGGTCTCTTCTCGGCGGGGTCCGAGAAGTGAACATGGTGTTGGAGTTATGCTTGACGTAGGTTGTTCTAGGATCACTTCTTGATCATAGTTTCTCGATCGTGCTTTGCCTTCTCTTCTCGCTCTCATTTGCTTATGTTAACCACCATATATGCTAGTCGCTTGCTGCAGCTCCACCTCATACCTTTTACCTTACCTATAAGCTTAAATAGTCTTGATCGCGAGGGTGTGAGATTGCTGAGTCCCTATGGCTCACAGATACTTCCAAACCAGTTTGCAGGTGCCGATGTTACCGAGCAGGTGACGCAACCAAGCTCAAGGAGGAGCTCGATGAAGATCTCGTTCTTTGTGTTGTTCCGTTTCTAGTTGATCAGTAGTGGAGCCCAGGTGGGGTCGATCGGGGATCTGTGTAGCTTTTGGGGTAGTCTTCTTTTATTTTGGCTCCGTAGTCGGGCCTTGATTGTAACTTGGTTGATGTAATGCTTTATTCATGTAATTGTGTGAAGTGGCGATTGTAAGCCAACTATGTATCTCTTTCCCTTATGTATTACATGGGTTGTGTGAAGATTACCTCACTTGCGACATTGCTTTCAATGCAGTTGTGCCTCTAAGTCGTGCTTCGTCACGTGGGAGATATAGCCGCATCGAGGGCGTCACAGCAAGGTACACCTGCGGCTCAATCTGGAGAAATGCGTGTGTGGTATACCGTCCGGCAAGTTGTTGGGCTTTCTAGTGTCGCACAGGGGGGTCAAGGCTAATCCCGAGAAGGTTAAGGCAATAGAAAGGATGAGCCCACGACAAACCCTCAAGGAGATGCAGAAGCCTGCGTGCTGTGTAACCTTGCTAGGGCCCTTCATCTCCAAACTTGGCGAGCACACCGTCCCGTTCTTCAAGCTGAGAAGAATAAGGGCCCCTTCAATTGGACTCTGGAGATTGAGGCGGCCTTCCGAGACCTCAAGAGGTATCTCACGAGCCCGCCGGTGATGGTGGTGCGTCGTCCTCTTGAGCCCTTGGTGCTTTACCTGGCCGCCACGCCCCACTCGGCTAGCGCGGCGTTCGTGGTGCTCAGGGAGGAGCGCGTCGGTGCGCGGCGTAGCGCCCCATGTACAGCCACGCTATCGCCGCCTCAGGATGGCGCTCCCGAGGTCTCGACTACCCCATCAAACGGCAAGGCTCCCGAGGCCCCTTCGTCCCAAGTGGAGTGGGACATTGCCGACACCTCTTCCCTTGTCGAGCACCCCTTGTACTTCGTCAGCACGGTGCTACGTGACGCACGTGCGCTAGCCCATGACGCAAAAGCTCCTACTCGCGCTCCTCGTCACCTCTAGGAAACTGTACCATCACTTCCAAGGCCACCCCGTCAAGTTCGTCTCCGCGTACCCCCTGGAGAAGGTACTCCATAGCCCCAATGCCGCAGGGAGGGTTATCGAATGGAACATCGAGCTACAAGCGTTCCAGCTAGAGTTCAACACCACCAGGGTCATCAAGGGCGCGCCCCTCGTTGACTTCGTGGCGGAATGGACTGCTGCCCCTGACCGAGGGATGGGTGAAGACCGGTTCCTCACGCCTTGAGACGAAGTGCCCGATGGTTGCGTCATGTACTTTGACGATGCGTTCGCGCGCTAGGGCACAAGGCCTGGAGCCGTAATCATCTCGCCAACCCAAGATAATCTATGCTACGTTGTGCAGCTCTGCTTTTAGCATGGCGAGAAGGTCTCCAACAACATCACAGAATACGAGGGCTTGATTGTTGGCCTCAAGGCCGCAGCGTCCCTACGGGTCAAGCATATCACCATCAAGGGCAACTCCCAGCTCCTCGTCAACTTCTCCAACAAGGAATAAAATCCTATGGACGAGCACATGGAGGCATACCTAGAAGAGTTACGCAAGATTGAAAAACGTTTCTTGGGAATGGAATAGCAGCATGTCCCGCGTGGCACAAACAAGGAGGCGAACGACATCGCCAAGAGGGCGTCTCGACGCGAGCCCGAGAAGCCTGGCGTATTCGAGGAAAGGCTCTTCAAACAAATAGCAGCCCCTCCCGCTATAGACTTGGCACTACTTTGGGAGGAACTGCCCGGGCCCCCTCCTCGGGCGCCCCGGCCTGCGGCCCAACCTCAGGAGCCTGCCTGCTCTTGGTGCTAGAACCTCAGGAGCCTGCCTGCTCCTGGTGCTGGAACCTCAGGAGGGATGCTAGACCAAAGAGTTCAAGGCATGCCTGCTCCATAGCAACTTGCTGGAGAAGGACGAAGACATGAAATGAGTGGCCTGTTAGGCCACCGCCTATTGCTTGCAGGACGGCAAGCTCTACCGAAGGCGCCCCAATGATGTGTCACTGCGGTGTATATCCAAGGAGCAAGGGCGCGAATTGCTGGATGACATCGATGGTGGGGATTGTGGACACATTTCTTCATCACGCACCCTCATGGGCAAGGCTTTCCGCATCGGGTTCTACTGGCCGACGGTGCTCAATGATGCCATCAAGCTAGTGCGATCCTGTGAGGCCTGTCAGTTCCACGCCAAATAGATCCACTAGCCTGCTTAGGGCCTCTGGACCATCCTGCTCTCATGGCCATTCACGGTCTGGGGGCTGGATATCCTGGGTCCGTTTCCCCGAGAAACCGAAGGTTGTCGCTACCTCTACATCGCCATCGACAAATTTACCAAGTGGGTGGAGGTGGAGCCCGTGCGCACCATCCCTGGTGGCTCGGCTGTCAAGTTCATTAAGGGCTTCGTGAGCCGCTTCGAGGTCCCTAATCGTGTCAGCACTGACAATGGCTCTCAGTTCACGAGCAATCTCTTCAGGATATATTGTGCTAACCTTGGAACGTATATATGCTACGCTTCAGTGGCACACCCACGGAGTAACGGCCAAGCCGAACCCGCTAACGCGGAGGTCCTAAGGGGCCTCAAAACGAGGAGCTTCAAGAAGAAGCTCGAGGCTTGCGGTAGGGGTTGGCTCGGTGAGCTTTGATACATCCATTTTGCATCACACTTTTATATTGATATTTATTGCATTATGGGATGTTATTAAACAATATATCACAATACTTATGCCTTTCCTCTCTTATTTTATAAGGTTTACATGAATAGGGAGAAAGCCGACAGCTGGAATTCTAGACCGGAAAAAGAGCAAATATTAGAGACCTGTTCTGCACAACTCCAAAAGTCCTAACACTTCATGGAGCATGTTTTTGGAATATACAAAAAATATTGGGCAAAGAAAGAAGTAGAGGGGGGCTACCAGCCAGCCACAAGGGTGGAGGGCGCACCCTACCCCCTGGGTGTGCCCCTGTCCTTGTGGGCCCCCTGGCAGGCCTTTGGTGTCCATCTTTGGCTATATGGTGTGCTTTGACCTGGAAAAAAAATTAAAAGGAAGCTTTCAGGATGAAGGACCACCATCACGAGGCGGAACCTGGGCAGAACCAATCTAGGGCTCCGACGGAGGTGTTCTGTCGTGGAAACATCCCTCTGGGAGGTTGAAATCGAAGCCATCGTCATCACCAACGATCCTCTGATCGGGAGGGCGACAATCTCCATCAACAACTTCACCAGCACCATATCCTCTCAAATCCTAGTTCATCTGTTGTATTCAATCTTGGTCCCAAAACCTCAGACTGGTACATGTGGGTTGCTAGGAGTGTTGATTACTCCTTGTAGTTGATGCTAGTTGGTTTATCCGATGGAAGAATATATTTTTTGGATCCTTAATGAGAATCATTACTCCTCTGATCTTGATTATGAATATGCATTGTGAGTAGTTATGTTTGTTCCTGAGGACATGGGAGAAGTCTCGTTATAAGTAATCATATGAATTTGGTATTCGTTTGATATTTTGATGAGATGTATGTTGTCTCTCCTCTAGTGGTCTTATGTGAACGTCGACTACATGCCATTTCACCATTATTTGGGCCTAGGGGAAGGCATTGGGAAGTAATAAGTAGATGATGGGTTGTTAGAGTGACAGAAGCATAAACCCTAGTTTATGTGTTGCTTCGTAAGGGGTTGATTTAGATCCATATGTTTCATGCTATGGTTAGGTTTACCTTAATTCTTCTTTCGTAGTTGTAGATGCTTGCGAGAGGGGTTAATCATAAGTGGGAGGCTTGTCCAAGGAAGGGTAGCATCCAAGCACCAGTCCACCCACATATCAATTTATCAAAGTAATCAACGCGAATCGTATGATCATGATGAAAACTAACTTGACAACAATTCCCATGTGTGCTCGGGAGCGCTTTGCTTTATATAAGAGTTTGTCCAGGCTTGTCCTTTGCTATAAAAAGGGTTGAGCCAGCTTGCTGCACCTTAGTTACTTTATCTACTTGTTAGCCGTTATGATTTATCTTATCACAAAACTATTTGTTATCGATAATTTCAGTGCTTGTAGAGAATACCTTGCTAAAAATCACTTGTCATTTCCTTCTGCTCCTCGTTGGGTTCGACACTCTTACTTATCGAAACGACTACGATAGATCCCCTATACTTGTTGGTCATCAAGCTTCAGTCTATGTTGTGATCCATCCGCACCACCGCAACTAAGCCCACCGGTGAGACCCCGTTCTTCCTCATCTACGGGGCTGAGGCTGTCCTCCCACACAAGGTCAAACATCGCTTCCCACGGGTCTTGGCATTTGACGAAGCACGCCAGGACGCCTCGCGGGGGACAGATCTTGTGCTCAGGGAGGAGGCCCACCGCCAAGCCTCGCTCGATGCCGCGAGGTACCAGCAGGCACTGCGGCAGTATCAATGTTGCATCATCTGCTCCAGGACCCTCGAGGTGGGTGACCTTGTCCTGAGGCGGGTTCTCTCCAAGGAAGGGCTTCATAAGCTCTCGTCTATGTGGGAGGGCCCGTTCAGGGTCCCCCGCGTCTCCAGGCCTAGCGCCTGGAGACATAGGACGGGGTTCCCATCCAGAATGCCCGGAACATCCAACACCTCCGAAAGTTCTACCCATGACAGGCAAGCGCCATGCACCTCCCCAATCTCCATCTGTGACACTCTCACGTAATAATGTGTGGGGCTGTACACGCCCCGTAGTCTCTTGAGCGCCGCCTTGGGGCCTCATGGGGGCTCCCACCGACACCCAAGTGGAAGCCCCATGCTCTGTGCTGGCAGACGACATGGTCTTTCGACAACTATGCCCATGCCTAGTGGAATCCCCATGCTCCACACTAATGGGAATACTAGAAGACTAGTTTAGGTGATGGACGCGATTGTTCTATTGCTTGCTTTTGTAGCCGATTTTCCACTTCTTGCAATGAAATTCAAAGTTCTCACGTCTTTATTTGAAAGGGATGGGAATTTTCTCCTTGCATTGTTTACTCTTTCAAGCCTTGCTTTAGGAAGAGAGGCAATCGCCTGTCGCTCTTTCCCGCGCGTCTCGCGAGTGGGGGCTGGGCACGGTGTGTACGCCTAGGTCCACCCACAAACAAACCTCGCCAAAGATGGTATCCTAATCTTTGTGGTCTTGATCCTCGCGCGACTCTCTTCAATGCCAATGGGCATATGTGCCCCCCTGAGTCCTCACCTCCTGGCCTTGCCGGGCACCGCGACCCGGTATACCAGTGGCGGTCACTCCTCGCTCGGCGCCTCGCGCGGGGTGCGATGCCCTGTGAAACACCTCCGGAGGCCCCATGTCCTCATCGCCCACTAGAGTCCTCGCGACCATTAGGCGTGTCCTGAGGCCTGAGAACCTTCGGATCCTTGAGACGTAAACCCTAGAGAAGGTCTCCCTAGAATGAGAGGCATGCATGGGATCCAGACTCCGGAGGAGCACAACCTCGCTGCGCAGGAGTCTACCACAAGCACACCAAGCTAAGTTATCCTAATCGCGATCAACAAGAAACTGTCGATTGGCAGCAACATGAACACTAGGATACGAAATAAAAACATTAACATGATGGCACAAGCGCCATGGTCCATTACATGCCCTAGCAGGTCCTTCTACATTTCTTGATGCAGGGAGAAAGAAAAGAAAAGCAAAAGCGGCCTCGTGACCACCGCGGCTCCTGAGGCCTGGCTCTAGCGATTCCCGCGCTCAGTCGGAGTCCTCCCCTACTTCATTGGAGCGCGATGGCGGGGCGGCTCATTGTCCTCCTGAGCGGGAGCGCGGCGACGTGGTGGCTCACTGCCCTCTCCGGTCCGGGCATAGCCACGCGGCGGCTTGTCGTAGTCGTCATCGCTCGTACTCTCCCAAGAGGAAGAGTCGTAGCTACTGAAGGCGTCGCGGCCGTCGCCAAAGGCGAGTTCACTGCCGAGGAGGCCACCGCCCGTACGGTCGCCATCGTCGAAGGGGTGGACTTCGTCGTCATCGTCATCGTCTCCCTCCGGGCAGCACCCCCGATGCCTGTCGTCCTCCCCGAAGATCATGATGTAGAGGGTCTCCCCTCCGTCGTGCCTGATGTGGAGGGTCCATCTCCCCTGCAGGCTGCGCACGCGGGCAAATGGCTGCCACCCGCGGTTCAGGAACACGTTACCGGCGGGGGTGACCTCGACTTCCACCCACGAGGCCTTGCTGCAGCAACCGTCGGCCTACTGCTAGAGGCCACCAAGCCCCCTGGCCGGCAGCTCGCTCGCAATGAAGCATGGGAGTTTGAACCAGATGCCTGGCGGCCTCTCTACCCACACCACGACCTCCCAAGGACGCATCGGCTGAATGGGATCATGGGTGCAGTGGCCAAATGTTCGCCACATGCTTTCCCCCTTGGCTATGGCCGCCTCGGCCGCGGCAGCTTCTCGCGCAGGAGGGAGCCATCCCACGTCTGCCAGAGGTGGTGCCGACCTTCGAGGGGGGTGCCCGCGCCCTCGGGGAGGCACCGTCGGCGTTGCGGCATACTTGTGGGGACGACTGCTGCCCCTCTTGGGCAGTGGCAAGCCTGGTCCAACCTTGGGGACCTTTCCCTTCTCCTTGGCGGAAAACCTCCTCAACGGCACCATAGATGCTTTGGCAACATGGCAGGGCGACGAAGGGTGAAGAAGGGTAGGGGGCTCCGCCCCCTTCCCCATTTATAGGTGGAGGAATGCTAACCAGCGGCCTCTCATGTTCCAAGCAATGATAGCCTCGCTACATGCACCAGGCAGTCATCAAGTCGGGAAGTTTCGAGGCGATGTGGGGAAGCGGAGACGCCCATGTCCCATCAGGCGCCACACGTCAGCCTAGCCTGCAAGCGATTGGGGCCCGTGGCGCTTCGACTTTGCCCCTTCGCTTCGCCTTGAAGCCAAGCCCGAGCGCGCCTTGGGCCCTGGGGCTACTACTAGCGTTCTGGGAACCAGGGTACCCATACTTGCCTGCCTGCGGCCCATGGCGTGGCTCCTTCAATGGCCTGGTATGACCCATCTACATGACCGCAAAGACAAGACCCTCACGAGGGGTGAAGCCCCGTGAGGCGGACGACACCAAGACCCTCACGAGGGGTGAAGGCCCATGCAACCTCCACTACAAAAAAATACACATCTGTGACATTTTGGGCCAAACGAAAAAATTTATGTCATGCTTATGACACTTCTATGACGATAATTGTGACAAAACCTGGTATCATCATAGATGTGGTGGGATCCTACTTCTGTGACAAAAAATCATGATTGAAAATGAGTTTTTCATCCTAGGCGGGCTGGAGGCATAGCTCTATGAGATTCTTTGGGCCATCCATCACTACTAGGAAAACCCTTACCAGTAGCGCTGGTTGTTTTGCTATTAGTAGCGCGGGCAGGCGCGCTACTGCTACGACACTACAACTATTTTTTAGCAGTAGCGCTTGTTTGGCCCAGCGCTACTAGTATATAAAGCCAGCTGTAGCGCGCTTCCAACCAGCGCTACTGGTAATTATCTACAGCACGTGGCACTAGCCAGCGCTACTGTTACTTGAGTGCTACTGGTAATCTTTACCCCCACGCCACTGCTAACTTTTGTTTTTTTTTGCGTTTTGGCTCTGTACACAGTTAATCAGATCCACCGTTTATACAATAACATGCATATTCATTGAAAAGCAAGTGAGTCATCAATGAGCCAAAGTTATTAGAAGTCTCGACATGTCTCAAGTATCTCATCATCATCAATCATGGTCGAACACATGTCTCGAAATAGCGTTACAAGTCATTACAAGTTCTCAATACATGCAACTACATGGTCACATACTCATGTTTCATCATCTATGTAGACTTTGATATGACCGCATAGAAGATAAGAGCGACCACGATGTTCAAAAGCGGTATTATGTAGTAGTTTTTGCAGTGGCGCTGGTTCTGAATCCCCTGTTGTGCTATGAATCTCAAGTAACTAGCTTCGGCTTCCGCTCTGCTATCAAACCCTTTCTGGCTTCCGCCGGAGAAGCCAGAGACTTGGGCCTGACACTCTGGCCACTCATCATACACACCCGGAACATGCCCTACATACACGACATACCACTTCCTCGACATCGTTGATCTATATACCTGTCAGAGATGCACATATATATATATATATATATATATATATATATATATATATATATATATATCATGAAGCGAATTCAACGAAACAGTTATGAAATATAAGCAATATATATAGTAAACATAGTTAAGAAATTTCATCGTACCGAAAGTAATTAACTAGAGCGCGGCACCATAATCTAATAGTTTCATCATACACTGAGACATTCGAAGTTTTGTCATACAGAAAGTAACAAGTAACTAAACAGACACAATGTTTTTAAGCAGTGCACTCTTCCCATCTGTCCATATCCGGAAGGGTGTCACCAAGCTTAGTGAAAGACGTCATGTCCTGACGCTGTAGGGGAATGCGGGTTCGGACGTCAGCTCGCCATATTGGGCCGCCATAGAACATCCCATTCTCTTCTAGGACATCTTTCATGATGATGGACGCAATTTCTTGCTGGATCCGGTAGAAATCATTTCGAAATTGATTATCCGGCACGGCTCCAAAGGCTTCGGCCCATCTCTGGATATGGGTATCGGATAAAGATTTCATGCAAAGTGATTGCGCATCCCTTCTGTACTCCATCATTAGATGGATGACATAGAATCCATCATTCTCACTTCTTGCCGGTTGTTGGATGCAACAGAACTCAGTCTTGTGGCCGAAACAATGACCGGCCTTATTTGTTTTTTTGCATTGGATGTAGCCACACCGCATGCTGAAGCCCAGCATAGCTCTGTCCAGAACATGCTTTATGTGTGTGTAATCTTTCTTCTGTATGTTCCTCGATGGGTCCAAATATAGAGCGCGGGACTAACACGGGTAAAGAACGATGAGAACAGCACGACAACCACCGTTGCACAAAATACACGATCAAGTTAGCCTCCATGCATGCAAAGTAACTATTGAAATGCACGTATGTGTTATAGTGCTATCCGCGGATGACTTTTCCAGGATGATAAGGTAGGAGAATCATTTCTTTGTCCTTATTGCTGACCAAGAATTCTTTGATGTAGTGACTCGCATATTGACGGTTGGCATCATTGATTAACAAGAATCCCTCATGCATGTAGTATGGGTCCGCGACTGCAAGACCGGTGACTTGCTCTTTCCTGATGATGTAGTTCATGTGCAGCGCATACAGGCGGACGAACGTAAAACCGAGTGTCCTCATTTGAAACATCTGGAAGATGTAATCAAACCATAGGAAGAAGAGGTCCGCGGGGCATGTGTGGACGTACATCTTGCAACTGCTCAGCACATGAACTGTATAAAGTGGGTATCCTCGATCATTCAAGGCGAGGAGGCTTCTCTCTGTCGAAAGCACATGGTCATGGAGTCTCCTGAGATCCCCTCTTATGGCAGCTAGTGCATTCTCCGGTACCATTGGCTCTCCCACAATATGGATTAATGGCGCATGTTTCGCCGGTACCACTGTGCATGATGGAAAAACCCCATGGTAGAAGCGAGGGCGTGGAAAATATCGGGGAGTTCCCAGTTACGGTGGGTTGTCGGGGCCGAGCGATGCACGGAGGGATTACGCATTTCTCGCATACACGTACGCGCATGTGTGCGAGAGGCGTTGGGCTCTAACTGAACCCGAGCGAGGCGTTCGCTTACTGAACCCAAGCTCTTGCACTAGCTATGTTACTGAGCCCGAGCGAGCGATCGATCCTTCGCTGTTAACTGAAGCTGATCAAGGGATTCCTTCGCTACCGCTGCTAATTGAAGCCTATCGAACCTGCTACCTCTTGATGAACAGTGAACGTGGGGGTTGGTTGAACGAGTCGGGACGTACGTGGTTGGGGTTGGATGAACAGTTCCCGGTGGGGTTTGGATGAATAGGACCCCATGGTAGTAGTAGGCCATTGCCGGTGGATAAATAGGACCTCGAGAGGAGGCCGCCACAACCGAGCTGGTTGAGGGTGGATGAACAGGACCCCATGGAGGGCTGGTTGAACAGTAGCTCGTGGATGAACAGTAGCTGGTGGATGAAGGAGGAAGACGCGGTGGATGAACATTGTAGGTGGAGGCTGAAGCAAGTCGACGGTGGGTGAATAGTAGCCCGTGGGGTCCCATTTTGCGGATGCCACACCCCTCCGATGAACAGGACCCCCCGTTTCGACCATAGCGCTCCAACACAAGTCTGTTTCCTCCATTTTATGGTACGCCACACCCCTCCGGATGAACAGGACCCCTGTTTCGAGCGTAGTCGGTCGAACAGGAGGTTGTTTCCTCCGTACTGCGGTATGCCAGAGCCCGTTTCGGATGTTCTGTCCAAGCTAGTTGGCTCCCGTTGAACAGGACACATTCTGGCCCAGTCTGTTGCCTCCCGATGAACAAGATGTTGTTTCTTCATTCCGACCCAACCGGTTGGCTGCCCAATGAACAGGACACCGTTGATGCCGTCCGTTGCCTCTCCATGTACACGAGCCCTCGCCGTACATATGCGCGAGCAGGTGTTCGAGACCCCGCCTGTATGTACGTACTTGGCCGTATTTTTTGGCATGTGGCTGTACGTATGTGTACATAGTTTACAAGGGACTGCCCGAACTGCTACGTCGAGGGCTCTACTACTACACGTGCTGCTGCTTGCTTGGCCATGGTTCATCGTTGCAGAGAGACCGATCGACCAGTATGTACGCACACGTTCGCGACAACACTACATACACTTCGACCAGGTGGGTCCCGGCTATCAGGGAGGATAAGGAGGCACTTCCTTGCGTGCGAAGTTATTGATGGTGGGTCTGAGCTGTCACGGGGAGGATTCATTTTTTCGCGCCTAATATAGAGGCACTTCCTTGCGTGCGAAGATGCAGCTGGTGGGTCCATCTACCACCCTCACCACGTACACTACTCTTCCGATGGTTGTCGTTCGTTGACTGATGACTCACAAGTATAGGGGATCTATCATAGTCCTTTCGATAAGTAAGAGTGTCGAACCCAACGAGGAGCGGAAGGAAATGATAAGTGGTTTTAGCAATGTATTCTCTACAAGCACTGAAATTATAAGTAACAAATAGTTTTGTGATAAGATAATTGGTAACGAGCAACAAGTAACAAAAGTAAATAAAGTGCAGCAAGGTGGCCCAATCCATTTTGTAGCAAAGGACAAGCCTGGAAAAACTCTTATATGATGTAAAGCGCTCCCGAGGACACATGGGAATATCATCAACCTAGGTTTCACCACGATCATATGATTCGCGTTCGGTACTTTGATAATTTGGTATGATGGTGGACCGGTGCTTGGGTACTGCCCTTACATGGACAAGCATCCCACTTATGATTAACTTCTATTGCAAGCATCTGCAACTACAACAAAAGTATTAAGGCAAAACTAACCATAGCATGAAACATATGGATCCAAATCAGCCCCTTACGAAGCGACACATAAACTAGGGTTTAAGCTTCTGTCACTCTAGCAACCCATCATCTACTTATTACTTCCCAATGCCTTCCTCTAGGCCCAAATAATGGTGAAGTGTCATGTAGTCGACGTTCACATAACACTAGTAGAGGAGAGACAACATACATCTCATCAAAATATCAAACGAATACCAAATTCACATTACTACTAATAGCAAGACTTCTCCCACGTCCTTAGGAAAAAATGTAACTACTCACAAAGCATATTCATGTTCATAATCAGAGGGGTATTAATATGCATATAGGATCTGAACATATGATCTTCCACCAAATAAACCAACTAGCATCAACTACAAGGAGTAATTAACACTACTATCAACCCACAGGTACCAATCCCGGACTTGGAGGCAAGAATTGGATAGAATAGATGAACTAGGGTTTGAGAGGAGATGGTGCTGGTGAAGATGTTGATGGAGATTGACCCCCTCCCGATGAGAGGATCGTTGGTGATGACGGTGGCGATGATTTCCCCTCCCGGAGGGAAGTTTCCCCGGCAGAACAGCTCCGCCGGAGCCCTAGATTGGTTCCACCAAGGTTCCGCCTCGTGGCGGCGGAGTCTCGTCTGGAAAGATGGCTTATGATTTTTTTCATCGAAAGACTCCATATAGTAGAAGATGGGCATCGGAGGGCCACCAGGGGGCCCACGAGGTAGGGGGCGTGCCCAGGGGGGTAGGGCGCACCCCCACCCTCGTGGGCAAGGTGTGGCCCCCTGGTGACCTTCTTGCACTCAGTTTTTTTTTATATATTTTGAAAATGACTTCTGTGAAGTTTCATGACTTTTGGAGCTGTGCAGAATAGGTCTCTAATATTTGCTCCTTGTGCAGCCCAGAATCCCAGCTGCCGACATTCTCCCTCTTTATGTAAACCTTGTAAAATAGGAGAGCATAGGCATAAGTATTGTGACATAATGTGTAATAACAGCCCATAATGCAATAAATATTGATATAAAAGCATGATGCAAAATGGATGTATCAACTCCCCCAAGCTTAGACCTCGCTTGTCCTCAAGCGAAAGCCGAAATCGAAAAATATGTCCACATGTTTAGAGATAGAGGCGTTGATAAAAATAAAATACGGACATAAGGGCATCATGATCATTCTTAGAACAGCAAGTTGTATAATTCTTGTCATATGATCTCTTATCCTAGAGTAATAATTCAATCACAATTTCAAGTATGAATCATAAACATCATTGAAAACTAACAATCTATAATCTCAGTCATTGGAGCAATTCCAATTTATCATAACATAGGAAAGAGTCAATATAAGAGCTTTTCAGCAAGTCCACATACTCAACTATCATATAGTCTTTCACAATTGCTAATACTCACACAATACTTATGGGTATGGAGTTTTAATCGGACATAGAGAAAGATAGGGGCTTATAGTTTTGCCTCCCAACGTTTTACCTCAAGGGTAATGTCAACAATAATAGTTCATGAAAACTCACATCCAATTAGCCATATATACCAGGATCTTTCCAACATGTTGTACTTGCCAAAAGATAAAATGCAAAAAAGGAAGGGTGAAGATCACCATGACTCTTATGTAAGGTAGGAGATAAAAGTAAAAGATAGGCCCTTCGCAGAGGGAAGCAGAGGTTGTCATGCGCCTTTATGGTTGGATGCACAAAATCTTAATGTGAAAGAATGTCACTTTATATTGCCACTTGTGATATGGACCTTTATTATGTAGTCCGTTGCTTTTATTTCTTCCATATCACACGATCGTATAAAGCTTATTTTCTCCCACACTAATAAGTCATACATATTTAGACAGAAATTTTTATTGCTTGCACTGATGACAACTTACTTGAGGGATCTTAGTCAATCCATAGGTAGGTATGGTGGACTCTCACGGCAAAACTAGTTTAAGGGTGTTTGGAAGAACAAGTAGTATCTCTACTTGGTGCGATGAATTTGGCTAGCATGAGGGGGAAAGGCAAGATCAATCATGTTGGATGATCCAAGACAATATAATTATCTCAAATGCAAGAAAACATAACCCATTACGTTGTCTTCCTTGTCCAACGTCAACGCTTTAGCATGTCATATTTTAATGAGTGTTCACAATCATAAAAGATGTCCAAGATAGTATATTTATATGTGAAGACCTCTCTTTCTTTATTACTTCCTATTAATTTCAACGATGACCAAAACTATGTTTGTCAACTCTAAACAACTTTTATTAATCATACTCTTTCTATGTGAGCTCATTACTCTCCATAAGATCCATATGATCTCTTTTATTATTTTTATTCTTTCTCTTTTCTTTTATTCACTCAAGATCATGGAAAAATAATCAAGCCCTTGACTCAACACTAATCTTTGTTATATAGCTCACGGACTCGATTACATAGAAGGATCATAAAGCAAAACTCAAAACTAGATCATACTAAAAACTTTATACTACTAGATCAAGATATTACCAAAAGGATTGAACTAAAAAAGGGTAAAGATAAAAGTGATGGTGATACGATACCGGGGCACTCCCCCAAGCTTGGCAGTTGCCAAGGGGAGTGCCCATACCCATGTGATTATATCTCTTTTTTGGTGAAGAAGATGGTGGTGATGATGGATAGACGCACATCAAGCGTAGGAGGTCTTCTAACTTGAGGATAATGCCTTTGAGCGGGATGATATGCTCCTTCAACAAAATATTTTCACGTGTGAGATATTTATTTTGTATACGAGCTAACTCAATCATCTTGAAAGCTTCGATATTAGTTGGGGTAAGAAGATTTTGATCAAGTTGAAGGATGTCTTCTATTGCCGGAACTTGGTCCTCCGTGGTCTTCTTGATCCCTTCATCCTTGTTGATCTTCATGGGTTCTTCTCTCTTCAGCTCTATCTTCATTAGTCAAGCATCGTTGCCCTCATTGTTGGAGGAGGAGGGAGACGACATGATGCTTGGCTTTGACAACCCTGGCAGAAAACAGCTCGAAACAAGAACAGGAGATTTTTGCGTGATACGGGAATCAAAACCTTCGAGAATTTATATAATGAATTTTTACCGACCAAAATACATGTCGTGTAAGAAAATGGAGTCCGGAGAGCACACGAGGTGCCCACGAGGTAGGGGGCGCACCCGAGGGGGTAGGGCACGCCCTCCACCCTCCTAGAGCCCTCGTGTCCTTCCCGGTCTGCTTCTTATTTTTCTATTTTTCTGAATATTCCAAAACGGAAGAAAATTGCCATTAGAACTGTTTTGGAGTCGGTTTACTTACCGTACCACATACCTATTCCTTTTCGGAGTCTGAAACTTTCCGGGAAGTGTCCCTTATGTATTCCTCCAGGGTTACGGTTTCAATAACATTGGTTTCAACATTTATAGAATTACCTGAGATATAATGTTTAATTCTTTGATCATTCACCACCTTCGGATTTGTGCCTTCGAAGTTGTTGATTTTTATGTCACCGGAACGATAGACCTCCTCGATAACGTAAGGACCTTCCCATTTAGGGAGAAGTTTTCCTGCAAAAAATCTTAAACGAGAGTTGTATAACAATACATAATCACCTACATTAAACTCACGCTTTTGTATCCTTTTGTCATGTCATCTTTTAACTTTTTCTTTAAATAATTTTGCATTCTCATAGGCTTGGGTTCTCCATTCATCAAGTGAGCTAATGTCAAATAACCTCTTCTCACCAACAAGTTTGAAATCATAATTGAGCTCTTTAATAGCCCAATAAGCCTTATGTTCTAGTTCGAGAGGTAAGTGACATGCTTTTCCATAAACCATTTTATACGGAGACATACCCATAGGATTTTTATATGCAGTTCTATAGGCCCATAATGCATCATCAAGTTTCTTGGACCAATTCATTCTAGATTTATTAACAGTCTTTTGCAAAATTAATTTGAGTTCTCTATTGCTCAATTCTACTTGACCACTAGACTGTGGCTGATAAGGAGATGGAATTCTATGATTAACATCATATTTAGCGAGCATTTTACGGAAAGCACCATGAATAAAATGTGAACCACCATCAGTCATTAAATATCTAGGGACTCCAAACCTTGGGAAAATAACTTCTTTAAGCATCTTAATAGAGGTGTTATAATCAGCACTACTAGTTGGAATAGCTTGTACCCACTTAGTAACGTAATCAACAACAACTAAAATATGTGTATATCCATTAGAGGCAGGAAAAGGTCCCATATAATCAAAGCCCCAAACATCGAATGGTTCAATAACAAGTGAATAATTCATAGGCATTTCTTGACGTCTACTAATATTACCAATTCTTTGACATTCATCACAAGATACAACAAACTTACGGGCATCCTTGAAGAGAGTAGACCAATAAATACCGGATTGCAATACCTTATGTATAGTTCTAACTACAGCGTGGTGTCCTCCATAAGCTTCGGAGTGACACTTGCGTAGGATTTGCTCCTGTTCATGCTTAGGTACACAACGTCTAATAACACCATCTACTCCTTCTTTATAAAGATGTGGGTCATCCCAAAAGTAATGTCTCAAATCATAGAAAAACTTTTTCTTTTGCTGGTATGTGAAACTAGGTGGTATAGATTTAGCAACAATATAATTAGCATAATCAGCATACCATGGAGCAGTATGAGAAGCATTTATGGCATTTAATTGTTCATCTGGAAAGCTATCATCAATAGGAAGTGGGCATTTAATTGTTCATCCTGACGATGCGGCTATATCTCCCACGTGTCGAGGCACGACTTAGAGGCATAACCGCATGGTGGTTTTGTCGCAATAGGGGTAATCTTCACACAATCCCATGTACTAAATAAGAAAGGGATATGGAGTTGGCTTACAATCGCCACTTCACAGAATTAACAAGTTAAACATACATCATCCAAAGTACAATCAAGGTCCGACTAAAGAACCAAATAAAGGAAGACAACCCCAAATGCTAGATCCTCGATCGTCCCAACTGGGCTCCACTACTGATCATCAGGAAACGAAACATAGTAACAACCAAGGTCCTCGTCGAACTCCCACTTGAGTTCGGTAGCATCACCTGCACTGGTATCATTGGCACCTACAACTGTTTTGGAAGTATCCGTGAGTCACGAGGACTCAGCAATCTCATAGCCGCGAGATCAAGACTATTTAAGCTTATGGGTAGGATAGGGTAATGAGGTGGAGCTGCAGCAAGCGCTATGCAAATATGGTGGCTAACATACGCAAATGAGAGTAAGATGAGAAGCTACGCGACAGTCGTGAAGCTACAAGTGATCAAGAAGTGATCCTGAATCTACTTACGTTCAAAAATAACCCAAACCGTGTTCACTTCCCGGACTCCACTGAGAAGAGACCATCATGGCTACCAACGCGGTTGATTCATTTTAATTAAGTCCAGTGTCAAGTTCTCTACAATCGGATATTAACAAATTCTCATCTTCCACATAACAGCGGGCACGGCTCTCGAAAGTTTATACCATGTAGGGGTGTCCCAACTTAGCCCATCACAAGCTCTCACGGTCAACCCAAGGGAAAAGGATTATGTTGGAAAATGTTAAAACCAAGGTTGGGCCTTACTGGAGGAGTTTTATTCAAGCCAAACTGTCAAGGGGCACGGCGAGGCGGTCTGCGGCAGCGAGCCAGCGAGGCGAAGGCGGTGGCGCAGGAGGCCGGAGCCTCGTGCGGCAGCGGCGGATGGATGGGCCCGCATGGGCCAGGGACGGGCCGAACAGGATGGCGCGGTGGGCGGTGGCGGCGCGCCACGTGGCAGGCGCGGGTTGGACCGGGCGGCGGAGGCGCGGGTGTCCGGTGGCGGAGTGGGAAGTTTGCTAGGGTTTCATCTGCGCGAATTTCGGGGGGGTGCACATATTTATAGGTAGAGGGAACTAGGAGAGTCCTAATGAGGTGCGGTTTTCGCCCACACGATCATGATCCAACGGCAGAGAGCATGGAGGGGGTTTAGATGGGTTATTGGGCTGTTTGGAGGGGTGTTATGCTGCAACACCAAAGAGGCTTTTGCGGTTACCCGGTTAACCGTTAAGGCATCAAACGACCTCCAAATGGAACGAAATTTGATAGGCGGTCTAACGGTGATGTACCCAGGCCACTCGACAAATATCGGCCCATTCCGAGAATGTTTTTCTCCCGCTCACGAAAAGAGACGAGAGGGGTGCACCGGGTGCATGTGGGAGTGTCGGATTGCGAAACAGACAACGGGGAAAATGCTCGGATGCATGAGACGAACACATATGCAAATGCCATGCACATGATGACGTGATATGAAATGCATGACATGAACAAAATGCAAAATGAAAGACAAAACCCAACCACAAATGGAATATCATATCACATAGCCGGAAATGGTAATGAGTTGGAGTTACAAACATGGAAAGTTACATCCGGGGTGTTACATCGGGATGCATGTCGTTCCAAGCGATGGCGGCGACAGCTGACTCCGACATCGACTTCACGCTCCGCCCGGATGTAATGAGATTTCGGGAGCAGTGGGTTTACATGTATTCCACCACATTCGGCCCCCTACTCCAGCTGCTGCGGGCGCCGGCGGAAGTGAGCTCCGGCATGGGGCATGCGAAGCTCATCGATCGGCGGCTTGCCCATTTCTGGTCCAGGCTAGCCGAGCTAAAGAAGGCAGGGGTGACGGCACTGATGGTGGTGAGGGAGTTCATCCGGTGGCACATCGCCCCGCTCCAGCGCCACTCTAGCCCAATGCGGGCCTTCACCAGCCCCAAGGACCCCATGAGGCTTCAGGTGCCCTCGCTTCCCTCCAAGACGCTACTGGTGGTGCTCCAACTCCTGATGGGCGACCCGACACCTACTGTGCTCTCGGCAGACAGGTGCCTTTGTACAACTGCTCGAACGGGGAGGCCTTCAAGAAGCAGATGCCCTGCTTCGACTTGTGGGGGCGGCGCCCATAGGGCCTTGAGGGGAATCCAACTTGGTGGCTGATGTGCTTGCTGATCCTGCGGCACGCGCCCCTGATATGGTTGCAGGGGGGCGAGTGTCGTTGTGTGCTCCTGAGGCGACCGCTGAAGAGCAGGTGCCGTCGGGCGCTCCTGAGGCTCCGGCAAGTGTTCCTGAGGTGACAGCTCCTGAGGCTTCGGCAAGTGCTCCTGAGGTGGTGGTCAGCAGCCCAGCCGCAAAGAGCAAAGCACCAACCTTCGGCACACCTCGTCTGGACCTTGGGGCACATCGCAAGAGGAAAGGGCTCTGGAGCTGCGGCGGTAATGCCCCCGGCCCCTCAAAGAGAGGAAGTGGATAACCGTAGACAAGTAAGTACCTTACTTTCATGGATCTTCACGTGTCGCGTCCTTTTCTAACTCTGGCTCCTCAGGATCCCTGGGTTGCGGCGGCGAAGCCCCTTGGGAAGCCCCCTGGAGTGCCCTTGGCCTGCTCGCGATTCCAGGCCCCTCGCGCTAAGTGACGATGCCGTGCACCTAGGGTAGGGCAATAGACCTGATCTGAACGCCCCTCCCAAGGACGATGCCCTACAGTCAAAGGACAATCAAAGGACAGAAGATTCTACCGACTGGAATTACTTGAGTGCATTCCCACTCGACCAACATCTCCATTCGGATACCCAATTCCATTCGACAAGCATATCATCACTCTACCATACAAGAAACCACTCGAAGTACAGAAGGCCTAAAGTCACCCAGACAGCAACAGACAGGCATTCACTCTGTAGACTTAAGGATCATTTATATCACTTTAATGCTGGCGTTACCAGTAACACCCTCTCTTCATGTACATTGAACCCTTGTAACATGGGCCGGTTGGGGTCCTGGCGCACTCTATATAAGCCACCCCCCTCCACTGCCACAAGGGTTTGCACCCCCTGTAACTTCACGCATAATGCAATCGACCGAGCCTCTAGGCACCGAGACGTAGGGATGTTACTTCCACCGCGAAGGGCCTGAACTCATACATCCTGTGTGCACAATCTCACCATTGCTAGGATCTTGCCTCTACATCCTTACCCCCTACTCTACTGTCAGACTTAGAACCACGACAGTTGGCGCCCACCGTGGGGCAGGTGTCTTAGCGACTTTCCGGTGAGGTTGCGATTTCTCCGAGTCCTTTCATCATGGTTTCTGGCAGAGGTTTGGCTGAGGGCCACGAGATCCATCTCGGCGCGCTCGTCTTCATCGCCGACGACTCTGCTTGGCTTCAGGATGCTCCTCTGGATGTCGAGGCGCTCCCCGTCCATGGGGCGACGCACTTTTGCGCATGCATTCGCGGCATACTTCTATGGCAGCCGTCGACTCAGTATCGGTCGGCCCCCGCAGCATCTTCGCTCCCCGCTGCTCACTGTCACAAACGATCCGGTCGGTCACGGCTTCAGCGGTCGGTGAAGCACGCGGTGGCACGTCAGTCAGCCACCCCTCAAGTCGCGGCAATCGAGCCCGATGAATCTCTCTACGGTCTATTCAATCTGTGGACTGGCTCCGTCGAGTCCCTGTTCGAGTGGGATAACAGCGACCCCGCAGCGGAGGTGCTGATGGTCGACACACCTCGCAGTCCGCCTGGCATGCGTCGCAACGGCAGCGACGATGGCGGTGGCGATCTGTCGCACGTTCATGAAGAGTACCACCCCGAAACTCTGTCTTCTCAACAGAGGGAGGGACTTCACCGCCGCAATGTGGAGGCCCTCCACACACCCATTGTCAGCGAGTCCTCGGAGGCTCGGGCCTTGGAGGTAGCGCGTTTGGCCACTTTGGCTGAGCGCACCCGACTGGAGAACCTTTAGCATGCACTCGACGACCGCGCCCACCAACAGATCCCCGAGTCCAGTCGACGGTAGCGGCAGTAATTTCCACCTAAACCACAAGTATACCGCACTCCAATTCAGAATCTTACCGTTGTGGCCCGTATAGCAGAATCTATTCACCTGTCCCAGTCAGAAGCTGGTAGAGGCTTGATGCAGATCAGAGGGCTGCTTCGAGCAGCAGGAGAGCAGAATACTGCAGTTTCTCAGTCGCGCAACAGAATCCATAGCAGATCTGTGGTGGCTGATACCGTTCAATCGGCTCACAGCCCAAGATCGCCTCCGCGGCGTGAGGGACATGGGCATCGTCAAGGGCAGTATTTGGGTCGGACCCATGAGAAGCAAGATCATCAGCGCGACCGTGATGACCGCCGTCGAGTGCCTACACCCCATCGAAGGGGCGAATCATATGAGCCCCGACATTATGATGATACGCACGTGTACAGGGACGAGCGGAGGAGGCCAGTCGACCCAAGAGAGACAGGGTTTGACGCAAGGTCCACTTTGGTACAAGGTTTGGTAGAGAGGAATCAGGCACATAGAGAAGGTGTAACACCCACGATGCGGCTATATCTCGCACGTGTCGGAGCACGACTTAGAGGCATAACCGCATTGTAGGCATGTCGCAAGAGGGGTAATCTTTACACATCATATGTACTGAATAAGAAAGAGGTACAGAGTTGGCTTACAATCGCCACTTCACACAATACATAAGAATAACATTACATCAACCAGATACAATCAAGGTCCGACTATGGAACCAAAATAAAAGAAGACTACCCCTAATGCAAAAGATCCCCGATCGCCCCGACTGGGCTCCACTACTGATCAACTGGAAATGGAAATGACATAACGAACACGATCTTCATCGAGCTCCTCCTTGAGCTCGGTTGTGTCACCTGCACGGTATCATCGGCACCTCCAAACTAGGTTTTGGAAGTAAACTGTGAGTCACGGGGACTCAGCAATCTCGCACCCTTGCGATCAAGACTATTTAAGCTTATAGGTAGGGAAAAGGTATGAGGTGGAGCTGCAGCAAGCACTAGCATATATGGTGGCTAACTTACGCAAAAGAGAGCGAGAAGAGAAGGCAAGGCACGCTCGAGAAACTATGATCAAGAAGTGATCCAAGACTACTTACGTTCAAGCATAACTCCAACACCGTGTTCACCTCCCGGACACCACCGGAGAGAGACCATCACGGCTACACACGCGGTTGATGCATTTTAATTAAGATAAGTTTCAGGTTTTCTACAGCCGAACATTAACAAATTCCCATCTGCCCATAACCACGGGCACGGCTTTCAGAAGTTCAAATCCCTGCAGGGGTGTCCCAACTTAGCCCATCACAAGCTCTCACGATCAATGAAGGATATTCCTTCTCCCAGGAAGACCCGTTCAGGATCGGAATCCCGGTTACAAGACATTTCGACAATGGTAAAACAAGACCAGCAAAGCCACTGTAACACCCCGGATGTAACTTTCCCAATTTGTACTCCAACTCTTGTCGTTTCCGGCGTTAAGTTATATTTATTTTCTCAGGTTCGGGTTTTGTCTCCATGTGTTGTTTTCGTTGTCATGCATCTCATATCATGGCATCATGCGCATTGCATTTGCATACGTGTTCGTCTCATGCATTCGAGCATTTTCCCCGTTGTCCATTTTGCATTCCGGCGCTTCGTTCTCCTCCGGTGGCCAATTCTAGCTTTCTTTCAAGTGTGGGGATTAAACATCTCCAGATTGGACCGAGACTTGCCAAGCGGCCTTGGTTTACTACCGGTAGACCGCCTGTCAAGTTTCGTATCATTTGGACTTCGTTTGATACTCCAACGGTTAACCGAGGGACCGAAAAGGCCTCGTGTGTGTTGCAGCCCAACACCCCTCCAATTTGGCCCAAAACCCACCAAACTCTGCTCCATCATCTAGATCATTCGATCACGATCGCGTGGCCGAAAACCGCACCTCATGTGGACTCTCCTAGCTCCCTCTATGCCTATATATACACCCCCCCTCGAAAATTTGCGGATCCCCTCTCTAAACCCTAAAAAAATCCCTCTCCGCCGTCGCCGGACAACATCCGCGCGAGCCGGACGTGTCCGGATCCCGCCGCCTCCAACCAGCCGCTGCCACCTATCCCCGGGGCGGGACCGCTTCGCCGCCGCCGCCCGAGGCCCGCCCGGCCCACGCGGGGCCCCCGCGGGCCCGTTCGCCGCCGCCCGCGCCTCCCAGCTCCCAGCGCCCCGCGCCGCCGCCTCCCTCGGCTCCGGTGGCCGGCGCCGCCGCATGCCATCGCCGCCCCGAGCCGGCGCACCCGGTTCCGCCGCCCGGCGCCCTGCCACCACCACCGCCTCGTTCCCCGTGCCGCCCCGCGCCGTTCTCCACCGGCTGGAGCCACTCCGGCGAACTCCCTCTCTGCTGCTACAATGATCCCGGCAAGACTCCGGCGAACCTTGACATCCGCACTGGATCTGGATCTGAAAAATCCCCTCGATTGACTTTTCCCCCCGGAACCCTAATTTTAATGCAAACTTTGACCTGTGATATCTCCGCATCCGTAGCTCCTTTTTGGACATATAGTATATCAAAATGTTCGTCTCGATGAGTACATCATTTCATTCCATTGCATCATTTTCATTTGAGTTAATCTTGATGCCCGAAATGCTGTTAGAAGAGGCCTTCATGAGTTAATTGTCAGATCTGCTAGTTCATCTTAGACTTTTGTCATTTTTGCCATGATTGTTGTGTGCATGATATGCCCATGAGTCCTATAGATGTTTTGTTAAGGATTTTGTTATCTTTCCAGAGGTGCCACCCATGCATTTTTGTGATGTGTGTGGTGACTTGTGCAAGCTTGCAAAGTGAGGCACCCGGTAAATCTGTTTTCAGGGACTTAGTAGTTTTCACTAAGTCTGGGATTATTTAGTTCATGATGCCATATGTTCATGTTGTTTTCCTAGTGATCCGTGCCTCTTTTGAGGATGATCAGTAAGGGAGTTTTGTTAATCTTGTAGTGCTCTATCCATCCATGTCTTTGTTTGCAATTATGGAGCACCCTAGCTTGAGTCAATCGAGCTCTACTTTTGCTTCGTTGTGAATCTGGGCAGATCGTCAACTTGTTTGCGATTTTGCCGATGTTATTGTAGTTGATCCGTGCATGCTATGCGATTGTTCTTGCCATGTCTAGCTTGTATTTTGTACCTTATTTATGGATGTATGCTTGTCTTTCCATGACTTGCACCGTGGTGAGTGCATCGAGCTCGTAAACATGCCTTCGTGAGTTATGTTTCAGCAAGTCCCAGTTTTCACTAAGTCTGAAAACTGATTATGTTTTTGCTATGTTCGTGTGCTTGTTAGTATATTTTGTGATCCCTTTTGGCTCAAGCTCACTAAGGGACTTTTGTTAAGCTTGTTGAGTAGCTCCATGTCATGTCTTTCTTTGTCATGTTCAGGTCCTGTAGCATGTTGTTTTGTTGCTCCAAAGAGGGCTATATGATCTGAAATTCCAGACAAGTGTTAATTTCACTAAGTCTGAGATCTGTTTTGCCATTTGCGTTTTTGCAATGCTTGTTTGAACCTCCTAATGGATGAATTGGCCGTAGCCCAGTGCTAGACTTTTGTTAAGCATCTTGTGTGCATCCCTGCCATGTATTTTGTTGTCATGTTTGGATGCTGTAGCATGTTCATTTCGTTGCATTTAGATGCCTACTTGCTGTAAATCGCAGACCGGTGTCAATTTTGAATCGCTTGCCATTTCCAAACCGTAACTGATTCCGGCGTTCTTTATATCGTTTTCAAGCGATTTCATCTCATCTTTCCAGTGGCACACTTGGTTTTCCAAGTTGAGGCCAGGTTCATGCATTTCCTGTCATATCTTGCATTTTGCATCCCGCATCGCATCCCGCATAGCATATCATCATTGCATCATATCGCTTGATCCTTGCACGTGGTTGATTGTGTCCTTGTTGCTTGTTTGTCTTGTTTGGGTAGAGCCGGGAGACGAGTTCGCTAACGAGGAGCCCGTTGAGTTTGCTTTCGAGGATCCAGTCAACTCTGACAACTGTGCAGGCAAGATGATCATACCCTCGAAATCACTACTATCTTTGCTATGCTAGTTTGCTCGCTCTTTTGCTATGCCATTGCTACGATGCCTACCACTTGCTTGAAAGCCTCCCAAATTGCCATGTCAAACCTCTAACCCACCATTGTCCTAGCAAACCGTTGATTGGCTATGTTACCGCTTTGCTCAGCCCCTCTTATAGCGTTGCTAGTTGCAGGTGAAGTTTGGAGGCCGTTCCTTGTTGGGACATCTTTTATTTACTTGTTGGGATATCATTATATTGCCATGTTATCTTAATGCATCTATATACTTGGTAAAGGGTGGAAGGCTCGGCCTCTCGCCTAGTGTTTTGTTCCACTCTTGCCGCCCTAGTTTCCGTCATATCGGTGTTATGTTCCCGGATTTTGCGTTCCTTACGCGGTTGGGTTATAATGGGAACCCCTTGATAGTTCGCCTTGATTAAAACTTTTCCAGCAATGCCCAACCTTGGTTTTACCATTTTCCACCTAGCCTTTTCTTTCCCTTGGGTTCTGCAGACTCAAGGGTCATCTTATTTTAACCCCCCCGGGCCAGTGCTCCTCTGAGTGTTGGTCCACCTGTCAGCTACCGGTGGCCACCAGGGGCAACTCTGGGCTAGCCTACCCGTACCTATGACAATGTGAGTGTGCCCTGAGAAAGAGATATGTGCAGCTCCTATCGGGATTTTTCGGCACATTCGGGTGGTGTTGCTGGTCTTGTTTTAACCTGTCGAAGTGTCTTGAGTTACCGAGATACCGAGTCTGATCGGAACATCTTGGGAGGAGGTCTATTCCTTCGTTGACCGTGAGAGCTTGTCATGGGCTAAGTTGGGACTCCCCTGCAGGGATTGAACTTTCGAAAGCCGTGCCCGCGGTTATGGGCAGATGGGAATTTGTTAATGTCCGGTTGTAGATAACTTGAACCTTAATTAATTAAAATGAATCAACTGAGTGTGTTACCGTGATGGCCTCTTCTCGGCGGAGTCCGGGAAGTGGACACGGTGTTGGAGTAATGTTTGCGCAGGTTATTTTCTAGTTTCTCGCTCGTGCCTTGCCTCCTCTTCTCGCTCTCCTTTGCGAATAAGTTAGCCACCATACTTGCTAGTCGCTTGCTGCAGCTCCACTCATATTTTACCTTGCCACACCTATAAGCTTAAATAGTCTTGATTGCGAGGGTGCGAGATTGCTGAGTCCCTATGGCTCACAGATTACTATTACACCAGATGCAGGGCCTGATGATTCCACTCCAGGAGATGTGTATGAGCTCAAGTGGGAGTTCGACGAGGACTCTCAACGTTACTATGTTTCCTTTCCCGATGATCAGTAGTGGTGCCCAGTTGGGGGTGATTGGGACCGTTGTCGCATGTTGGGTTCTCTTTATTTTGGCGCCGTAGTCGGGCCATGAGTGTTTGGATGATGTAATGTTATTTATGTACTTGATTGATGTGGCGAGTGTAAGCCAACTATGTTATCTCCCCTTTTATTATTATTACATGGGATGTTGTGAAGATTGCCTAACTTGCGACATATGCCTTCAATGCGATTATGTCTCTAAGTCGTGCCTCGACACGTGGGAGCTATAGTCGCATCGAGGGTGTTACAAGTTGGTAATCAGAGCCTTCCCCGACCTTAGGAGCCCCATTGCTTGATCGTTTTTAGCGGCCGAGTTGTGTCTAGAAAAATGTTTTGAGTCTTTAGGAATTATATATCGGAGAGTTAGGAATTCTTTTTACTTCCCAGTCTCCTCATCGCTCTGGTAAGGCATCCTGACGTAGAGTTTTGACTCTTCTCTTCTCAAATTTCACTAAAAAAATTTAGGATCACGCGGGTATCTTGGAATCGTTCCGATGGTTTTATGATGAGAACATTGTCTTGGTGCCTCCTGTCAGGGGTTTAGTGGAAGTGTCCCGGGGAGTTGAGCTCTGAGGTGTTGTCATCATAATTTTATCGTTGCAGTTCTGGAATACCTGAGTCTAGTACGCTGACATTGAAAATCTCTTTTATGCAGTTCGTTGGTGAGATAACCTCGACGCCACCCAGTACTGGGGCGGGAGTTCGGGAGTATCGTCATAACTTGTATAACGGATGCTTTTCGAAGGTTGAGGTAGATGGTTTCCGAAGGTTTCTTGGTTATGTGTTGAAGGATGGATACAGCTGGATGTAGGATTTGCTAGTTTGGGTGAGATATTATGCTTCCCCTGTATCCCCAACACCTGATTGCATAACCGGAAAGGTTCGGGAGTTTCATAGGTGGGAATTCTAGTAGCTCTAGTTCTTCTTCCACGGATATTGGTTTGAGATTGGGATTTCTTACCGATTATTCGTTCTTGATCCGTACCTTGTTGATTTATTTCTCTACCTTAATTCTACGTGGCTTCTCAATTTATGGATATGTGACCATTTCAAGAGGAATGCATTCGTTCATTTTGTTCGGATGTGAAGACTATATGTTGCAATTTTCATTCCGTTGGATTCAGCTTCAATATTTATCTGTCAATGTGCTAATGGTGGTCAACCTCTTCAGGATGGCTCCTCCAACGCGCACGACTCCGAATCCTGATCCGCCACCACCTCCACCTCCTCCAGAGGCATGGCAAGCTGTGATGGCCGCAACCAATGCAAACACACAGCTGATCATGCAAATTCTTCAAGAGCGCAATCAAGGCAGTCAAGGGAATCAAGGCAGCAATCAGAGTCACTTTGCTACACTCAACCAGTTCCTTGCTAACGGGCCAAAGACTTTCAGCAATTGTGTTGAGGCAACCGATGCTGACGATTGGCTTGTGGATCTGTGTAAGCATTTCGAGTGCAGTAACGTCAGGCCTGAGGACTTTGTCAAGTTCGCTTCCTTCCAACTCAAAGATCAAGCTGCAGAATGGTTCCAGCAGTACAAGGACTCCAGAGGTGGACGTGTTATCACTTGGGATGATTTCCGTCGAGATTTCCGAGCTCATCATATTCCGCAGAGCGTGGTTGAAAGCAAGCGTGAGGAATTCCGCAATCTGAAGCAAGGCTCTTTGTCTGTCTATGACTACAACAAGTTGTTCCAGAAGCTTGCCCGCTTTGCCAAGCAGGACGTCCCTGATGAGAAGAGCATGATATATCAGTTCAGGGGTGGTCTCAGAGAAGAAATTCAGCTCGCTCTTGTTCTCTTTGAGCCCTTGAGATACGATGAGTTCTACAACATGGCACTGAAGCAAGAGGCTGCTCAGTTGAGGTGTGATGCTTCCAAGAAGCGAGTCAGAGATGTTACTCCTTCTTCCTCTACTCAAGTGGCCAAGCAGCAGAAGTTTTGGCTTCCTCCTCCTCCGTTCCGTCAGCCGTATCAGCAGAAGAGCAAAGGTGGCAGTGGTTCTTCCCACCCACCCAACCCTGGCTTTCAGAACAAGACTTCGTCTCAAGCTCCAAGATCGAGTGCTCCGTATCACCGTCCGCTTTCAGAGGTCACGTGCAACAAGTGCCAACAGAAGGGTCACTATGCCAACAAGTGTTCAACCAGAGGCGTCTTCCTCCTCCTCCTCCTGTCAGATCGGCAAGTACAGCTGTGGTCAAGCATAACCCCAAGTATGCCAAGGTCAATATGGTGAATGCAGCCCAGGCAGAGGACTCGTCAGATGTGATCATGGGTAACCTTCCTGTTAATGATATTCCTGCAAAAGTTCTTTTTGACACGGGTGCATCGCATTGTTTCATCTCGAGACCGTTTTCATCTAAGCATGGTTTGCCTTTGCAAATTTTGCCTAGTCCTTTAGCAGTTGTCTCTCCCGGTAAGCGCATGCATGCTAACTCCATTGTTCCGGATGTTTCTATCACTTTGGGTGACTACAAGTTTCTATCTTCTCCAATGGTTCTCGGTGACTCGGATATTGATCTTATTCTCGGGATGGATTGGCTTTCTAAGCACAAGGCTCAGCTTGATTGTGCAGCCAGGCAGATTCAATTGACTCATTCGTCTGAGGATGTAATTGTCTTTGCCGCTCGGGATAATACTATCTGTCTGTTTTCTCTCAATGATAAGGGTGAATTGGATGCCATCTCTCAAATTCCAATCGTTTGCGAATATCAAGACATCTTTCCAGAAGAGCTCCCAGGAATGCCTCCGCACCGGCCAGTTGAATTCGTTATTGATCTTGAGCCCGGCACGAAACCTGTTTGCAAGCGTCCTTACAAGCTCGGACCTGAAGAGTTGAAGGAGCTGAAGAAGCAACTCGATGAGCAAGAAAGAATGGGTCTCATCCGGCCTAGTTCTTCTCCGTGGGGTTGTGGTGTTCTTTTTGTGAAGAAGAAGCATGGAATGGACCGACTTTGTGTTGATTACCGTCCAGTGAACAAGAAGACCATCAAGAACAAATACCCACTTCCCAACATCAATGAGCTGTTCGAACAACTCAAAGGTGCTCAAGTATTCTCCAAGCTTGATCTCCGTATGGGTTATCACCAGATTCGCATTTGTGAAGAAGATATTCCCAAGACAGCATTCAGAACAAGCTTTGGTTCATATGAATACACTGTCATGTCTTTTGGCCTCGCCAACGCTCCTCCGACGTTCTCTCGCATGATGAACTTCATCTTCAACGCCTACACCAATGACTTCGTTTTGGTCTATCTCGACGACATTCTGGTTTTCTCCAAGAACAAGGAAGATCATGCCAAGCACTTGCGTTTGGTTCTTGATAAGCTCAGGGAACATCAGTTCTACGCCAAGTTCTCCAAGTGTGAATTTTGGCTCGATGAGGTTCTTTATCTTGGTCATATCATCTCTGCCAAGGGCATTGCCGTGAATCCTGAGAAGGTGTCTGCAATTGTGAATTGGGAACCTCCTCAGAACGTGAAGCAACTCCGCAGTTTTCTCGGTCTCGCAAGCTATTGCCGAAGATTCGTTGAAAACTTTTCTAAGATCGCGAAGCCTCTCTCTAATCTTCTTCAGAAGCACGTCAAGTACGTTTGGTCTCCGGAGTGTGATATTGCTTTCAACACTTTGAAAGAGAAGTTGATCACTGCTCCAGTTCTGACTCCGCCTGATGAATCCAAGCCGTACAAGGTCTTTTGTGATGCCTCTCTCCAAGGTCTTGGCGCAGTATTGATGCAAGAGAAGAAAGTTGTTGCTTATACATCTCGCCAGTTGAAGCCTAATGAGAAGAACTACCCCACTCATGATCTCGAGTTGGCGGCAGTTGTGCATGCTCTTTTGACTTGGAGACATCTTCTATTGGGAAGAAAAGTGGACATTTTCACTGATCACAAGAGTCTCAAGTACATCTTCACTCAGCCTAATCTCAACCTCAGGCAAACTCGATGGGTCGAAATGATTCAAGAGTATAATCCGAGTATTGAGTATACTCCAGGCAAGGCCAATGTGATTGCTGACGCTTTGAGCAGGAAGGCTTACTGCAACAGTCTGATTCTCAAGCCTTATCAACCCGAGCTTTGTGAAGCTTTCCGCAAACTTAATCTGCAAGTTGTTCCTCAAGGTTTCCTCGCCAACCTTCAAGTCTCTCCTACCTTAGAAGACCAGATTCGCCAAGCCCAGCTTCTTGATGCTATGGTGAAAAAGGTGAAGATTGGGATTGCCAAGAGTCAGTCCAAGTACAAGTGCTACCGCCTTGATGACAAGGACACTCTCTTCTTCGAGGATCGTATTGTTGTGCCCAAAGGTGACCTCCGTAAAGTGATCATGAACGAGGCTCACAATTCTCTCCTCTCCATCCACCCTGGGAGCACGAAGATGTATCAGGACCTTAAGCAAGCTTATTGGTGGACTCGAATGAAGCGCGAGATCGCTCAATTCGTGAATGAATGTGATGTCTGCAGAAGAGTGAAGGCAGAACACCAAAGGCCAGCTGGTCTCCTCCAACCTCTTGCCATTCCAGAATGGAAGTTTGACCACATTGAAATGGACTTCGTGACTGGGTTTCCAAAGTCCAAGCGTGGCAATGATGCTATATTCGTTGTCATCGACAAACTCACCAAAGTGGCTCATTTTCTGCCTATCAAAGAGTCGATCACTGCAGCTCAATTGGCGGAACTCTATACCTCTCGTATTGTCTCTCTGCACGGTATTCCTCAAGTGATCTCTTCAGACCGTGGCAGCATCTTTACCTCGAAGTTTTGGGATTCTTTTCAGAAGGCCATGGGCACCAACATCCGCTTCAGCACAGCTTTCCATCCTCAAACAAGCGGTCAAGTCGAGCGTGTCAACCAGATTCTTGAAGATATGCTCAGGGCTTGTGTGATCTCCTTCGGCATGAAGTGGGAGGATTGTCTTCCTTATGCTGAATTCTCCTACAACAACAGTTTTCAAGCAAGTTCGGGCAAGGCCCCTTTTGAAATTCTGTATGGCAGGAAGTGTCGTACCCCTCTCAACTGGTCTGAAACCGGTGAACGTCAGCTTTTGGGTAATGACTTAATCACAGAAGCAGAAGAAATGTGCAAAGTCATTCGAGATAACCTCAAAGCAGCCCAATCCCGTCAGAAGAGCTACTATGATAGTAAGCACCGTGATTTGGCTTTCGAGATCGGAGATCATGTTTACCTCCGTGTCTCTCCTATGAAAGGTACTCGTCGCTTCGGTATCAAAGGGAAGCTTGCCCCTAGATACGTGGGACCTTTCAAGATTGTCAGCAAGAGAGGCGACCTCGCCTATCAACTCGAGCTTCCTTCAAACTTTGCAAATGTTCATGACGTGTTCCATGTCTCTCAGCTTCGAAAGTGCTTCAAGACTCCTGACCGCACCGTCAACTTCGAGGACATTGAGCTCCAAGAAGATCTCTCTTATCGTGAGCACCCAGTTGCTATTCTTGAAGAGACTGAACGCAAGACTCGCAACAAGTCAATCAAATTTCTCAAAGTCAAGTGGTCACACCATTCCGACCGTGAAGCTACCTGGGAACGCGAGGATCACCTCCGTTCTGAGTACCCGGCGTTCTTTCAGTCCTAGATCTCGGGACGAGATCCTTTCGTAGTGGTGGAGTGTTGTAACACCCCGGATGTAACTTTCCCAATTTGTACTCCAACTCTTGCCGTTTCCGGCGTTAAGTTATATTTATTTTCTCGGGTTCGGGTTTTGTCTCCGTGTGTTGTTGTCGTTGTCATGCATCTCATATCATGTCATCATGTGCATTGCATTTGCATACGTGTTCGTCTCATGCATTCGAGCATTTTCCCCGTTGTCCATTTTGCATTCCGGCGCTTCGTTCTCCTCCGGTGGTCAATTCTAGCTTTCTTTCATGTGTGGGGATTAAACATCTCCAGATTGGACCGAGACTTGCCAAGCGGCCTTGGTTTACTACCGGTAGACCGCCTGTCAAGTTTCGTATCATTTGGACTTCGTTTGATACTCCAACGGTTAACCGAGGGACCGAAAAGGCCTCGTGTGTGTTGCAGCCCAACACCCCTCCAATTTGGACCAAAACCCACCAAACTCTGCTCCATCATCTAGATCGTTCGATCACGATCAAGTGGCCGAAAACCACACCTCATTTGGACTCTCCTAGCTCCCTCTATGCCTATATATACACCCCCCCTCAAAAATTTGCGGATCCCCTCTCTAAACCCTAAAAAAATCCCTCTCCGCCGCCGCCGAACAACGTCCGCGCGAGCCGGACGTGTCCGGATCCCGCCGCCGCCAACCAGCCACTGCCACCTGTCCCCGGGGCGGGACCGCTCCGCCGCCGCTGCCCGAGGCCCGCTCGGCCCACGCGGGGCCCCCGCGGGCCCGTTCGCCGCCGCCCGCGCCTTCCAGCTCCCAGCGCCCCGCGCCGCCGCCTCCCTCGGCTCCGGTGGCCGGCGCCGCCGCACGCCATCGCCGCCCCGAGCCGGCGCACCCGGCTCCGCCGCCCGGCGCCCTGCCACCACCACCGCCTCGTTCCCCGTGCCGCCCCGCGCCGTTCTCCACCGGCCGGAGCCGCTCCGGCGAACTCCCTCTCTGCTGCTACAGTGATCCCGGCGAGACTCCGGCGAACCTTGACATCCGCCCTGGATCTGGATCTGAAAAATCCCCTCGGTTGACTTTTCCCCCAGGAACCCTAATTTTTATGCAAACTTTGACCTGTGATATCTCCGCATCCGTCGCTCCGTTTTGGACATATAGTATATCAAAATGTTCGCCTCGATGAGTACATCATTTCATTCAATTGCATCATTTTCATTTGAGTTCATCTTGATGCCCGAAATGCTGTTAGAAGAGGCCTTCGTGAGTTAATTGTCAGATCTGCTAGTTCATCTTAGACTTTTGTCATTTTTGCCATGATTGTTGTGTGCATGATATGCCCATGAGTCCTATAGATGTTTTGTTAAGGATTTTGTTATCTTTCCAGACGTGCACCCCATGCATTTTTGTGATGTGTGTGGTGACTTGTGCAAGCTTGCAAAGTGAGGCACCCGGTAAATCTGTTTTCAGGGACTTAGTAGTTTTCACTAAGTCTGGGATTATTTAGTTCATGATGCCATATGTTCATGTTGTTTCCTAGTGATCCGTGCCTCTTTTGAGGATGATCGATAAGGGAGTTTTGTTAATCTTGTAGTGCTATATCCATCCATGTCTTTTCTTGCAATTATGGAGCACCCTAGCTTGAGTCAATCGAGCTCTACTTTTGCTTCGTTGTGAATCTGGGCAGATCGTCAACTTGTTTGCGATTTTGCCGATGTTATTGTAGTTGATCCGTGCATGCTATGCCATTGTTCTTGCCATTTCTAGCTTGTATTTTGTGCCTTCTTTAGGGATGTATGCTTGTCTTGCCATGAATTGCACCGTGGTGAGTGCATCGAGCTCGTAAACATGCCTTCGTGAGTTATGTTTCAGCATGTCCCAGTTTTCACTAAGTCTGAAAACTGATTATGTTTTTGCTATGTTCGTGTGCTTGTTAGTATATTTTGTGATCCCTTTTGGCTCAAGGTCACTAAGGGACTTTTGTTAAGCTTGTTGAGTAGCTCCATGCCATGTCTTTCTTTGTCATGTTCAGGTCCTGTAGCATGTTGTTTTGTTGCTCCGAAGAGGGCTATATGATCTGAAATTCCAGACAAGTGTTAATTTCACTAAGTCTGAGATCTGTTTTACCATTTGCGTTTTTGCCATGCTTGTTTGAACCTCCTAATGGATGAATTGGCCGTAGCTAAGTGCTAGACTTTTGTTAAGCATCTTGTGTGCATCCCTGCCATGTATTTTGTTGTCATGTTTGGTGCTGTAGCATGTTCATTTCATTGCATTTAGATGCCTACTTGCTGTAAATCGCAGACCGGTGTCATTTTGAATCGCTTGCCATTTCCAAACCGTAACTCCGATTCCGGCGTTCTTTATATCGTTTTCAAGCGATTTCATCTCATATTTCCAGTGGCACCCTTGGAATTCCAAGTTGAGGCCAGGTTCATGCATTTCCTGTCATATCTTGCATTTTGCATCCCGCATCGCATCCCGCATAGCATATCATCATTGCATCATATGCTTGAGTCTTGCACGTGGTTGATTGTATCCTTGTTGCTTGTTTGTCTTGTTTGGGTAGAGCCGGGAGACGAGTTCGCTAACGAGGAGCCCGTTGAGTTTGCTTTGAGGATCCAGTCAACTCTGACAACTGTGCAGGCAAGATGATCATACCCTCGAAATCACTACTATCTTTGCTATGCTAGTTTGCTCGCTCTTTTGCTATGCCATTGCTACGATGCCTACCACTTGCTTGAAAGCCTCCCAAATTGCCATGTCAAACCTCTAACCCACCATTGTCCTAGCAAACCGTTGATTGGCTATGTTACCGCTTTGCTCAGCCCCTCTTATAGCGTTGCTAGTTGCAGGTGAAGATTGGAGGCCGTTCCTTGTTGGAACATCTTTATTTACTTGTTGGGATATCATTATATTGCTATGTTATCTTAATGCATCTATATACTTGGTAAAGGGTGGAAGGCTCGGCCTCTCGCCTAGTGTTTTGTTCCACTCTTGCCGCCCTAGTTTCCGTCATATCGGTGTTATGTTCCCGGATTTTGCGTTCCTTACGCGGTTGGGTTATAATGGGAACCCCTTGATAGTTCGCCTTGATTAAAGCTTTTCCAGCAATGCCCAACCTTGGTTTTACCATTTGCCACCTAGCCTTTTCTTTCCCTTGGGTTCTGCAGACTCAAGGGTCATCTTATTTTAACCCCCCCCCGGGCCAGTGCTCCTCTGAGTGTTGGTCCAAACTGTCAGCCGCCGGTGGCCACCAGGGGCAACTCTGGGCTGGCCTACCGGAAGTTTGGACAATCTGAGTGTGCCCTGAGAAAGAGATATGTGCAGCTCCTATCGGGATTTGTCGGCACATTCGGGCGGTGTTGCTGGTCTTGTTTTAACCTGTCGAAGTGTCTTGAGTTACCGAGATACCGAGTCTGATCGGAACGTCTTGGGAGGAGGTCTATTCCTTCGTTGACCGTGAGAGCTTGTCATGGGCTAAGTTGGGACTCCCCTGCAGGGATTGAACTTTCGAAAGCCGTGCCCGCGGTTATGGGCAGATGGGAATTTGTTAATGTCCGGTTGTAGATAACTTGAACCTTAATTAATTAAAATGAATCAACTGAGTGTGTTACCGTGATGGCCTCTTCTCGGCGGAGTCCGGGAAGTGGACACGGTGTTGGAGTAATGTTTGCGCAGGTTGTTCTCTAGTTTCTCGCTCGTGCTTTGCCTCCTCTTCTCGCTCTCTTTTGCGAATAAGTTAGCCACCATACTTGCTAGTCGCTTGCTGCAGCTCCACTCATATTTTACCTTGCCTACCTATAAGCTTAAATAGTCTTGATCGCGAGGGTGCGAGATTGCTGAGTCCCTGTGGCTCACAGATTACTATTACACCAGATGCAGGGCCTGATGATTCCGCTCCAGGAGACGCGTATGAGCTCAAGTGGGAGTTCGACGAAGACTCTCAACGATACTATGTTTCCTTTCCCGATGATCTGTAGTGGTGCCCAGTTGGGGGTGATTGGGACCGTTGTCGCATGTTGGGTTCTCTTTATTTTGGCGCCGTAGTCGGGCCATGAGTGTTTGGATGATGTAATGTTATTTATGTACTTGATTGATGTGGCGAGTGTAAGCCAACTATGTTATCTCCCCTTTTATTATTATTACATGGGATGTTGTGAAGATTGCCTAACTTGCGACATATGCCTTCAATGCGATTATGTCTCTAAGTCGTGCCTCGACACGTGGGAGCTATAGTCGCATCGAGGGTGTTACAAGTTGGTAATCAGAGCCTTCCCCGACCTTAGGATCCCCATTGCTTGATCGTTCTTAGCGGTCGAGTTGTGTCTAGAAAAATGTTTTGAGTCTTTAGGAATTATATATCGGAGAGATTAGGAATTCTTTTACTTCCCAGTCTCCTCATTGCTCTGGTAAGGCATCCTGACGTTGAGTTTTGACTCTTCCCTTCTCAAATTTCACTAAAAAAATTTAGGATCACGCGGGTATCTTGGAATCGTTCCGATGGTTTTATGATGAGAACATTGACTTGGTGCCTCCTGTCAGGGGATTAGTGGAAGTGTCCCGGGGAGTTGAGCTCTGAGGTGTTGTCATCATAATTTTATCATTGCAATTCTGGAATACCTGAGTCTAGTACGCCGACATCGAAAATCTCTTTTATGCAGTTCATTGGTGAGATAACCTCGACGCCACCCAGTACTGGGGCGGGAGTTCGGGAGTATCGCCATAACTTGTATGACGGATGCTTTTCGAAGGTTGAGGTAGATGGTTTCCGAAGGTTTCTTGGTTATGTGTTGAAGGATGGATACAGCTGGATGTAGGATTTGCTAGTTTGTACCCACTTAGTAACGTAATCAACAGCAACTAAAATATGTGTATATCCATTAGAGGCAGGAAAAGGTCCCATATAATCAAAGCCCCAAACATCGAATGGTTCAATAACAAGTGAATAATTCATAGGCATTTCTTGACGTCTACTAATATTACCAATTCTTTGACATTCATCACAAGATACAACAAACTTACGGGCATCCTTGAAGAGAGTAGGCCAATAAATACCAGATTGCAATACCTTATGTGTAGTTCTAACTACAGCGTGGTGTCCTCCATAAGCTTCGGAGTGACACTTGCGTAGGATGTGCTCCTGTTCATGCTTAGGTACACAACGTCTAATAACACCATCTACTCCTTCTTTATAAAGATGTGGGTCATCCCAAAAGTAATGTCTCAAATCATAGAAAAACCTTTTCTTTTGCTGGTATGTGAAACTAGGTGGTATAGATTTAGCAACAATATAATTAGCATAATCAGCATACCATGGAGCAGTATGAGAAGCATTTATGGCATTTAATTGTTCATCTAGAAAGCTATCATCAATAGGAAGTGGGCATTTAATTGTTCATCCTGACGATGCGGCTATATCTCCCACGTGTCGAGGCACGACTTAGAGGCATAACCGCATGGTGGTTTTGTCGCAATAGGGGTAATCTTCACACAATCCCATGTACTGAATAAGAAAGGGATATGGAGTTGGCTTACAATCGCCACTTCACAGAATTAACAAGTTAAACATACATCATCCAAAGTACAATCAAGGTCCGACTACAGAACCAAAATAAAGGAAGACAACCCCAAATGCTAGATCCTCGATCGTCCCAACTGGGCTCCACTACTGATCATCAGGAAACGAAACATAGTAACAACCAAGGTCATCGTCGAACTCCCACTTGAGTTCGGTAGCATCACCTGCACTGGTATCATTGGCACCTACAACTATTTTGGAAGTATCCGTGAGTCACGAGGACTCAGCAATCTCACAGCCGCGAGATCAAGACTATTTAAGCTTATGGGTAGGATAGGGTAATGAGGTGGAGCTGCAGCAAGCGCTATGCAAATATGGTGGCTAACATACGCAAACGATAGTAAGATGAGAAGCTACGCGACAGTCGTGAAGCTACAAGTGATCAAGAAGTGATCCTGAATCTACTTACGTTCAAAAATAACCCAAACCGTGTTCACTTCCCGGACTCCACTGAGAAGAGACCATCATGGCTACCCACGCGGTTGATTCATTTTAATTAAGTCCAGTGTCAAGTTCTCTACAATCGGATATTAACAAATTCTCATCTTCCACATAACAGCGGGCACGGCTCTCGAAAGTTTATACCGTGTTGGGGTGTCCCAACTTAGCCCATCATAAGCTCTCACGGTCAACCCAAGGGAAAAGGATTATGTTGGCAAATGTTAAAACCAAGGTTGGGCCTGACTGGAGGAGTTTTATTCAAACCAAACTATCAAGAGGTACGGCGAGGCGGTCTGCGGCAGCGAGCCAGCAAGGCGAAGGCGGCGGCGCAGGAGGCCGGAGCCTCGTGCGGCAGCTGCGGATGGATGGGCCCGCATGGTCCAGGGACGGGCCGAACAGGATGGCGCGGTGGGCGGTGGCGGCGCGCCACGTGGCAGGCGTGGGTTGGACCGGGCGGCGGAGGCGCGGGTGTCCGGTGGCGGAGTGGGAAGTTTGCTAGGGTTTCATCTGCGCGAATTTCGGGGGGGTGCACATATTTATAGGTAGAGGGAACTAGGAAAGTCCTAATGAGGTGCGGTTTTCGCCCACACGATCATGATCCAACGGCAGAGAGCATGGAGGGGGTTTAGATGGGTTATTGGGATGTTTGGAGGGGTGTTATGCTGCAACACCAAAGAGGCTTTTGCGGTTACCCGGTTAACCGTTAAGGCATCAAACGACCTCCAAATGGAACGAAATTTGACAGGCGGTCTAACGGTGATGTACCTAGGCCACTCGACAAATATCGGCCCATTCCGAGAATGTTTTTCTCCCGCTCACGAAAAGAGACGAGAGGGGTGCACCGGGTGCATGTGGGAGTGTTGGATTGCGAAACAGACAATGGGGAAAATGCTCGGATGCATGAGACGAACACATATGCAAATGCCATGCACATGATGACATGATATGAAATGGATGACATGAACAAAATGCAAAACGAAAGACAAAACCCAACCACAAATGGAATATCATATCACATAGCCGGAAATGGTAATGAGTTGGAGTTACAAACATGGAAAGTTACATCCGGGGTGTTACATCAGGATGCATGTCGTTCCAAGCGATGGCGGCGACAGCTGACTCCGACATCGACTTCACGCTCCGCCCGGATGTAATGAGATTTCGGGAGCAGTGGGTGTACATGTATTCCACCACATTCGGCCCCCTACTCCAGCTGCTGCGGGCGCCGGCGGAAGTGAGCTCCGGCATGGGGCATGCGAAGCTCATCGATCGACGGCTTGCCCATTTCTGGTCCAGGCTAGCCGAGCTAAAGAAGGCAGGGGTGACGGCACTGATGGTGGTGAGGGAGTTCATCCGGTGGCACATCGCCCCGCTCCAGCACCACTCTAGCCCAATGCGGGCCTTCACTGGCCCCAAGGACCCCATGAGGCTTCAGGTGCCCTCGCTTCCCTCCAGGACGCTACTGGCGGTGCTCCAACTCCTGATGGGCGACCCGACGCCTACTGTGCTCTCGGCAGACAGGTGCCTTTGTACAACTGCTCGAACGGGGAGGCCTTCAAGAAGCAGATGCCCTGCTTCGGCTTGTGGGGGCGGCGCCCATAGGGCCTTGAGGGGACTCCAACTTGGTGGCTGATGTGCTTGCTGATCCTGCGGCACGCGCCCCTGATATGGTTGCAGGGGGGCGAGCGTCGTTGTGTGCTCCTGAGGCGACCGCTGAAGAGCACGTGCCGTCGGGCGCTCCTGAGGCTCCGGCAAGTGTTCCTGAGGTGACCGCTCCTGAGGCTTCGGCAAGTGCTCCTGAGGTGGTGGTCAGCAGCCCAGCCGCAAAGAGCAAAGCACCAACCTTCGGCACACCTCGTCTGGACCTTGGGGCACATCGCAAGAGGAAAGGGCTCTGGAGCTGCGGCGGTAATGCCCCCGGCCCCTGAAAGAGAGGAAGTGGATAACCGTAGACAAGTAAGTACCTTACCTTCATGGATCTTCACGTGTCGCGTCCTTTTCTGACTCTGGCTCCTCAGGATCAATGGGTTGCGGCGACGAAGCCCCTTGGGAAGCCCCCTGGAGTGCCCTTGGCCTGCTCGCGATTCCAAGCCCCTCGCGCCAAGTGACGATGTCGTGCACCTAGGGTAGGGCAATAGACCTGATCTAAACGCCCCTCCCAAGGACGATGCCCTACAGTCAAAGGACAATCAAAGGACAGAAGATTCTACCGACTGGAATTACTTGAGTGCATTCCCACTCGACCAACATCTCCATTCAGATACCCAATTCCAGTCGACAAGCATATCATCACTCTACCATATAAGAAACCACTCGGAGTACAGAAGGCCTAAAGTCACCCAGGCAGCAACGGACAGGCATTCACTCTGTAGACTTAAGGATCATTTATATCACTTTAATGATGGCGTTACCAGTAACACCCTCTCTTCATGTACATTGAACCCTTGTAACATGGGCCGGTTGGGGTCCTGGCGCACTCTATATAAGCCACCCCCCTCCACTGCCACAAGGGTTTGCACCCCCTGTAACTTCACGCATAATGCAATCGACCGAGCCTCTAGGCACCGAGACGTAGGGATGTTACTTCCACCGCGAAGGGCCTGAACTCGTACATCCTGCATGCACAATCTCACCATTGCTAGGATCTTGCCTCTACATCCTTACCCCCTACTCTACTGTCAGACATAGAACCACGACAGTTGGCGCCCACCGTGGGGCAGGTGTCTTAGTGACTTTCCGGTGAGGTTGCGATTTCTCCGAGTCCTTTCATCATGGTTTCTGGCAGAGGTTTGGCTGAGGGCCACGAGATCCGTCTCGGCGCGCTCGTCTTCATCACCGACGACTCTACTTGGCTTCAGGATGCTCCTCTCGATGTCGAGGCGCTCCCCGTCCGTGGGGCGACGCACTTTCGCGCGTGCATTCGCGGCGTACTTCTGTGGCAGCCGTCGACTCAGTATCAGTCGGCCCCCGCAGCATCTTCGCTCCCCGCTGCTCATCGTCACAAACGATCCGGTCGTTCACGGCTTCAGCAGTCGGTGAAGCACGCGGTGGCGCGTCAGTCAGCCACCCCTCAAGTCGCGGCAATCGAGCCCGATGAATCTCTCTACGGTCTATTCAATCTGTTGACTGGCTTTGTCGAGTCCCTGTTCGAGTGGGACAACAACGACCCCACAGCGGAGGTGTTGATGGTCGACACACCTCGCAGTCCGCCTGGCATGCGTCGCAACGGCAGCGACGATGGCGGCGGCAATTTGTCGCACGTTCATGAAGAGTACCTCCCCGAAACTCTCTCCTCTCAATAGAGGGAGGAACTTCACCGCCGCAATGTGGAGGCCCTCCACACACCCATTGTCAGCGAGTCCTCGGAGGCTCGGGCCTTGGATGTGGCGCGTTTGGCCACTTTGGCTGAGCGCACCCAACTGGAGAACCTTCAGCGTGCACTCGACGACCGCGCCCACAAACAGATCCCCGAGTCCAGTCGACGGTAGCGGTAGTAATTTCCACCTAAACCACATGTATACCACACTCCAATTTAGAATCTTACCGTTGTGGCCCGTATAGCAGAATTATTCACCTATCCCAGTCGGAAGCTGGTAGAGGCTTGATGCAGATCAGAGGGCTGCTCCGAGCAGCAGGAGAGCAGAATACTGCAGTTTCTCAGTCGCGCAACAGAATCCATAGTAGATCTGTGGTGGCTGATACCGTTCAATCGGCTCACAGCCCAAGATCGCCTCCGCGGCGTGAGGGACATGGGCATCGTCAAGGGCAGTATTTGGGTCAGACCCATGAGAAGCAAGATCATCGGCGCGATCGTGATGACCACCGTCGAGTGCCTACACCCCATCGAAGGGGCGAATCATATGTGCCCCGACATTATGATGATAGGCACCCGTACAGGGACGAGCGGAGGAGGCCAGTCGACCCACGAGAGACAGGGTTTGACGCAAGGTCCATTTTGGTACAAGGTTTGGTAGAGAGGAATCAGGCACATAGAGAAGGTGTAACACCCACGATGCGGCTATATCTCCCACGTGTCGGAGCACGACTTAGAGGCATAACCGCATTGTAGGCATGTCGCAAGAGGGGTAATCTTTACACATCATATGTACTGAATAAGAAAGAGGTACAGAGTTGGCTTACAATTGCCACTTCACACAATACATAAGAATAACATTACATCAACCAGATACAATCAAGGTCCGACTAGGGAACCAAAATAAAAGAAGACTACCCCTAATGCAAAAGATTCCCGATCGCCCCGACTGGGCTCCACTACTGATCAACTGGAAATGGAAATGACATAACGAACACGATCTTCATCGAGCTCCTCCTTGAGCTCGGTTGTGTCACCTGCACGGTATCATCGGCACCTCCAAACTGGGTTTTGGAAGTAAGCTGTGAGTCACGGGGACTCAGCAATCTCGCACCCTTGCGATCAACACTATTTAAGCTTATAGGTAGGGAAAAGGTATGAGGTGGAGCTGCAGCAAGCACTAGCATATATGGTGGCTAACTTACGCAAAAGAGAGCGAGAAGAGAAGGCAAGGCACGGTCGAGAAACTATGATCATGAAGTGATCCAAGACTACTTACGTTCAAGCATAACTCCAACACCGTGTTCACCTCCCGGACACCACCGGAGAGAGACCATCACGGCTAAACACGCGGTTGATGCATTTTAATTAAGATAAGTTTCAGGTTTTCTACAACCGAACATTAACAAATTCCCATCTGCCCATAACCACGGGCACGGCTTTCGAAAGTTCAAATCCCTGCAGGGGTGTCCCAACTTAGCCCATCACAAGCTCTCACGATCAATGAGGGATATTCCTTCTCCCAGGAAGACCCGATCAGGCTCAGAATCCCGGTTACAAGACATTTCGACAATGGTAAAACAAGACCAGCAAAGCCACTGTAACACCCCGGATGTAACTTTCCCAATTTGTACTCCAACTCTTGCCGTTTCCGGCGTTAAGTTATATTTATTTTCTCGGGTTCGGGTTTTGTCTCCGTGTGTTTTTTCATTGTCATGCATCTCATATCATGTCATCATGCGTATTGCATTTGTATACGTGTTCATCTCATGCATTCGAGCATTTTCCCCATTGTCCATTTTGCATTCCGGCGCTTCGTTCTCCTCCGGTGGCCAATTCTAGCTTTCTTTCGTGTGTGGGGATTAAACATCTCCGGATTGGACCTAGACTTGCCAAGCGGCCTTGGTTTACTACCGGTAGACCGCCTGTCAAGTTTCGTATCATTTGGACTTCGTTTGATACTCCAACGGTTAACCGAGGGACCGAAATGCCTCGTGTGTGTTGCAGCCCAACACCCCTCTAATTTGGCCCAAAACCCACCAAACTCTGCTCCATCATCTAGATCGTTCGATCACGATCGCGTGGCCAAAAACCGCACCTCATTTGGACTCTCCTAGCTCCCTCTATGCCTATATATACACCCCCCCCCTCGAAAATTTGCGGATCCCCTCTCTAAACCCTAAAAAAATCCCTCTCCGCCGCCGCCGGACAACGTCCGCGCAAGCCGGACGTGTCCAGATCCCGCCGCCTCCAACCAGACGCTGCCACCTGTCCCCCTGGCGGGACCGCTTCGCCGCTGCCGGCCGAGGCCCGCCCGGCCCACGCGGGGCGCCCGCGGGCCCGTTCGCCGCCGCCCGCGCCTCCCAGCTCCCAGCGCCCTGCGCCGCCGCCTCCCTCGGCTCCGGTGGCAGGCGCCACCGCACACCATCGCCGCCCCGAGCCAGCGCACCCGGCTCCGCCGCCCGGCGCCCTGCCACCACCACCGCCTCGGTCCCCGTGTCGCCCCGCGCCATTCTGCACCGGTCGGAGCTGCTCCGGCGAACTCCCTCTCTGCTGCTACAGTGATCCCGGCGAGACTCCGGCGAACCTTGACATCCGCGCTGGATCTGGATCTGAAAAATCCCCTTGGTTGACTTTTCCCCCCGGAACCCTAATTTTTATGCAAACTTTGAGTTGTGATATCTCCGCATCCGTAGCTCCGTTTTGGACATATAGTATATCAAAATGTTCGACTCGATGAGTACATCATTTCATTCCATTGCATCATTTCTATTTGAGTTTATCTTGATGCCTGAAATGCTGCTAGAAGAGGCCTTCGTGAGTTAATTGTCAGATCTACTAGTTCATCTTAGACTTTTGTCATTTTTGCCATGATTGTTGTGTGCATGATATGCCCATGAGTCCTATAGATGTTTTGTTAAGGATTTTGTTATCTTTCCAGAGGTGCAACCCATGCATTTTTGTGATGTGTGTGGTGACTTGTGCAAGCTTGCAAAGTGAGGCACCCGGTAAATCTGTTTTCAGGGACTTAATAGTTTTCACTAAGTCTGGGATTATTTAGTTCATGATGCCATATGTTCATGTTGTTTTCCTAGTGATCTGTTCCTCTTTTGAGGATGATCAGTAAGGGAGTTTTGTTAATCTTGTAGTGCTCTATCCATCCATGTCTTTGTTTGCAATTATGGAGCACCCTAGCTTGAGTCAATCGAGCTCTACTTTTGCTTCGTTGTGAATCTGGGCAGATCGTCAACTTGTTTGCGATTTTGCCGATGTTATTGTAGTTGATCCGTGCATGCTATGCCATTGTTCTTGCCATGTCTAGCTTGTATTTTGTACCTTATTTATGGATGTATGCTTGTATTTCCATGACTTGCACCATGGTGAGTGCATCGAGCTCGTAAACATGCCTACGTGAATTATGTTTCAGCAAGTCCCAGTTTTCACTAAGTCTGAAAACTGATTATATTTTTGCTATGTTCGTGTGCTTGTTAGTATATTTTGTGATCCCTTTTGGCTCAAGCTCACTAAGGGACTTTTGTTAAGCTTGTTGTGTAGCTCCATGCCATGTCCTTCTTTGTCATATTCAGGTCCTGTAGCATGTTGTTTTGTTGCTCCGAAGAGGGCTATATGATCTGAAATTCCAGACAAGTGTTAATTTCACTAAGTCTGAGATCTGTTTTGCCATTTGCGTTTTTGCAATGCTTGTTTGAACCTCCTAATGGATGAATTGGCCGTAGCCCAGTGCTAAACTTTTGTTAAGCATCTTGTGTGCATCCCTGCCATGTATTTTGTTGTCATGTTTGGATGCTGTAGCATGTTCATTTTGTTGCATTTAGATGCCTACTTGCTGTAAATCGCAGACCGGTGTCAATTTTGAATCGCTTGCCATTTCCAAACCGTAACTCCGATTCCGGCGTTCTTTATATCATTTTCAAGCGATTTCATCTCATTTTTCCAGTGGCACACTTGGTTTTCCAAGTTGAGGCCAAGTTCATGCATTTCCTGTCATATCTTGCATTTTGCATCCCGCATCGCATCTCGCATAGCATATCATCATTGCATCATATCGCTTGATCCTTGCACATGGTTGATTGTGTCCTTGTTGCTTGTTTGTCTTGTTTGGGTAGAGCCGGGAGACGAGTTCGCTAACGAGGAGCCCGTTGAGTTTGCTTTCGAGATCCAGTCAACTGTAACAACTGTGCAGGCAAGATGATCATACCCTCGAAATCACTAATATCTTTGCTATGCTAGTTTGCTCGCTCTTTTGTTATGCCATTGCTATGATGCCTACCACTTGCTTGAAAGCCTCCCAAATTGCCATGTCAAACCTCTAACCCACCATTGTCCTAGCAAACCGTTGATTGGCTATGTTACCGCTTTGCTCAGCCCCTCTTATAGCGTTGCTAGTTGCAGGTGAAGTTTGGAGGCTGTTCCTTGTTGGAACATTTATTTACTTGTTGGGGATATCATTATATTGCCATGTTATCTTAATGCATCTATATACTTGGTAAAGGGTGGAAGGCTCGGCCTCTCGCCTAGTGTTTTGTTCCACTCTTGCTGCCCTAGTTTCCGTCATATCGGTGTTATGTTCCCGGATTTTGCGTTCCTTATGCGGTTGGGTTATAATGGGAACCCCTTGATAGTTCGCCTTGATTAAAACTTTTCCAGCAATGCCCAACCTTGGTTTTACCATTTGCCACCTAGCCTTTTCTTTCCCTTGGGTTTTGCAGGCTCAAGGGTCATCTTATTTTAACCCCCCTGGGCCAGTGCTCCTCTGAGTGTTGGTCCACCTGTCAGCTACTGATGGCCACCAGGGGTAACTCTGGGCTGGCCTACCCGTTCCTAAGACAATCTGAGTGTGCCCTGAGAAAGATATACGTGCAGCTCCTATCGGGATTTGTCGGCACATTCGGGCGGTGTTGCTGGTCTTGTTTTAACCTGTCGAAGTATCTTGAGTTACCGAGATACCGAGTCTGATCGGAACATCTTGGGAGGAGGTCTATTCCTTCGTTGACCGTGAGAGCTTGTCATGGGCTAAGTTGGGACTCCCCTGTAGGGATTGAACTTTCGAAAGCCGTGCCCGCGGTTATGGGCAGATGGGAATTTGTTAATGTCCGGTTGTAGATAACTTGAACCTTAATTAATTAAAATGAATCAACTGAGTGTGTTACCGTGATGGCCTCTTCTCGGCGGAGTCCGGGAAGTGGACACGGTGTTGGAGTAATGTTTGCGCAGGTTATTTTCTAGTTTCTCGCTCATGCCTTGCCTCCTCTTCTCACTCTCCTTTGCGAATAAGTTAGCCACCATACTTGCTAGTCGCTTGCTGCAGCTCCACTCATATTTTACCTTGCCACACCTATAAGCTTAAATAGTCTTGATCGCGAGGGTGCGAGATTGCTGAGTCCCTGTGGCTCACAGATTACTATTACACCAGATGCAGGGCCTGATGATTCTGCTCCAGGAGACGCGTATGAGCTCAAGTGGGAGTTCGATGAGGACTCTCAACGTTACTATGTTTCCTTTCTCGATGATTAGTAGTGGTGCCCAGTTGGGGGTGATTGGGACCGTTGTCGCATGTTGGGTTCTTTTTATTTTGGCGTCGTAGTCGGGCCATGAGTGTTTTGGATGATGTAATGTTATTTATGTACTTGATTGACGTGGCGAGTGTAAGCCAACTATGTTATCTCCCCTTTTATTATTATTACATGGGATGTTGTGAAGATTGCCTAACTTGCGACATATGCCTTCAATGCGATTATGTCTCTAAGTCGTGCCTCGACACGTGGGAGCTATAATCGCATCGAGGGTGTTACAGCCACCCAGATGTGCCAACAAATCCCGATAGCAGCTGCACATATCTCATTCTCAGGGCACACCGGATGAGCAAGACGCCGGGTAGGCAATCCCAAAGTTGCCCCTGGTAGCCCCGAACATCGCTCAGTTGGACTAACACTTAGAGAAGCACTGGCCCGGGGGGGTTAAACAAAGATGACCCTTGAGCCGGCCGACCCAAGGGAAATAAAAGGCTAGGTGGCAAATGGTAAAACCAATGTTGGGCCTTGCTGGAGGAGTTTTATTCAAGGCGAACTATCAAGGGGTTCCCATTATAACCCAACCGTGTAAGGAACGTAAAATCAAGGAACATAACACCGGTATGACGGAAACTAGGGTGCCAAGAGTGGAACAAAACACCAGGCATAAGGCCGAGCCTTTCACCCTTTACCAAGTATATAGATGCATTAATTAAATAAGAGATATTGTGATATCCCAACAAATATCCATGTTCCAACAAGGAACAAACTCCAATCTTCACCTGCAACTAACAACGCTATAAGAGGGGCTGAGCAAAGCGGTAACATAGCCAAACAACAGTTTGCTAGGACAAGGTGGGTTAGAGGTTTGACATGGCAATATGGGAGGCATGATAAAGCAAGTGGTAGGTATCGTAGCATAGGCATAGCAACAGAGCGAGAAACTAGCAAGCAAAGAGAGAAGTTATTTTGAGGGTATGGTCATCTTGCCTGAGATCCCGCAAGGAAGAAGAATGAGTCCATGAAGAATACAAACAGACGTAGTCGAACGGATCCTCACAACTCCGGAAAGAAACTGAAGCTACGCGAGAAGCAACCCGGAAAGAAGCAAACAACATAGTAAACAACCACAACATAGACATGGCATGATGCACAACCAAGTATGATGCATGTCCGGTTTAAATATGCATGACATGGCAAAGCGCAACAACCAAAACTACAAATTAAGTGGAGCTCAATATGCAACGGGTTGCATATTGACGGAACACCACATCAATTATTTAGTTCTCTCTCGGTTATGTACTCACCAATATTAAATGTTGTTAAGCATGTCAAGATATGATACATAACAAAACTATACTATCTAAATAATTTAAATGGGGCCGGATATAACAAATAACAAATCCAGTAAATCCCCATATGCATTTAGTAATTTAAAGGAAATAACAATTTTAAACAGTTTAATTGTTGTTATCATGATGCGGATGACATGAACAAGTTTATGCAATTTTTTATTAAAAGTTGGCAAGAGCATTATGAAGCATTTGTCACCGTGGTGGAAAGGAAAAGGGTGCCACGGCAACGATAACGAAAATGGTGCCACGGCAGCGTTCCGGTTCCGGTAACTCGATTGAGATACTGATGCAAAGGAGAAGTGTGCGGATGCGTGCAAAAGATGGTGGGGTGCTCCCGGACTTCGGGTGTCCCACGAGTCGATGGCAAGACAAGAGAGGGGTAACATGCACCGACAATTCGGACTCGAGGCGAACAAGGGTGCAACTCATACAACATGCATTCATTCGTTCACGGGCGTCGTCTCGATGGTTATACCTTTGAAGCGTGCATTTCGGAACGGATCAAGTCAGTGTAGAGGAAGTAGTGGAAGTAGACGTTCTCGCGACGGTATTGGAAGTAGTGGTACACATCTCATTGAGGAAGTAGTGGACGTAGTTGTTTTTGTTCGCGAAGCGGTAGTGGTACACGGTCATCGAGGAACTTGACGAATCCACGTTCAACAGTAGTCATTCACGACGCTTGTGAACCATGGTTCCTCGGGTAATGGTAGTCGTACACGTCCGTAGGCGTTCAGGTCTTCCGTAGAGGTACTTGGCGTTTTCGCGTTGTCGGTCTTGCCGGTCCCGGACTCGGCAACGTAGTAGTACAAGAGCATCATCGGACTTGTCGAATCCGAAGTCTTCGAGGGTCGTCGTGTTACTTGGCGCTTGCGGTCTAGATAGCTCGAAGGGGTACTTGGCGGGTTCGAGGTCTCTGGCCGTAGTGGTTCTTGCTGATACGGGTAGAAGAACTTGAGGTGGCCTTGACGATCCCAAAAACGTTCCTGCTCGAGAAGATCTCTGTCCTGGTCTTCACCGGGCGTGGTACTTGGCGAAAGGGATCTCCGAAGGCGGCCTTGCGTCCCTAGATTCGGTGGCCTTGGCAACGACAAAAAAAGGCAGCAGGGCAGCGAACGGAAGGAGAAGCACGGGAAGGAGGTGAAGCGGTTCGTCCTCCTCGTCCTAGACATGACGAGGCAGGGGAGGTCTTGGCGCTGGGCTCTAGCGAAGCAGGGCGTTGATGAGGAGGCAATAATGGAGCTGCGGTGGCCTGCTCGTCTTGGGCGGCGACAACGCACAGGAGAAGGAGGAGGGCAGCAGCGGGCAACGGCGGCCATGGGAGGCGCCCTTGGTGCACCCGTGCCGTCGAGCACGGGAGCTCCTCTCCCTGGTGCGAAGCGTGCAGTGACGCTATGAGACGAGAGGGAGAGGGAGAGGGGCGCGAGGGATGGAGGGACCGGCACGGGATCTGGACCGCAGAGGGAGGAGGGCCACGGATCGGGAGGCGCGGGCGCTCTCCTGGCGCTGGCTATGAGCGTGTGGCGGCGCTGGAGGGAGTCGAGGGAGAGGCAAGGGATCAAGAGAGAGATGGCGGCACTGGCGATGGAGAGGGAGAGGGGAATCAGGACAGGGGGTAGTGATGCGGGAGAGCTAGGGTTAGGTTAGGTTAGGTTAGGTGGGCTTTGGCCTTGGGCCGGCCCGGTAGAGAGGGAGGGGCTGCCCTAGAGAGGCCGGTGGCTGGACCTGAGCTGGGCTTCTCTCTTCCTCTCTCTAACTTTATTTCTAAGCATAAAACAAAAATGGAGACGAAAAGAAAGAGGGAGGGGGTTAGGGAAAGAATTAGCGCACGTAGATAATATTCTTGGGCTCACAAAAATGCACTGGTTCTAAGAAAAATAGGAGAGGCATGATTGCAAGGATTTAATTCAAAGTCATTTGAATTTAATTCAAATGGTTTGAACAAGGGCTAGGAAGTAGAGGTGTCCAAAAATGTTTGGGTTTTTGGTAGAGCTCCGAAATATGATGAAAGAAATATATGGCCATGTTGGAGACCGAGAATTAAGATAACAAAGTCATTGGGATATTTTGCAAGTGTGTTTGTGGTAAATCCAAACGAATGGAATATTTTTATTTAGCTCCCTAATATTGGGAGGATATGTTATAAAGAGAATCACCATGTGAATTCCCTCGATTTAAATGGACTGAAGATCCATGCAATTTATTTAGTTGAGTTGCAAAAGATTTATGAGATGATGACATGATGCAATGAACCAAACAAATCACACGACGAAACCCGGAAACCCTGGAAGGCATCTGAAGCTCCGGTCTTGGGGCGTCACAACACTCCACCACTACGAGAGGATCTCGTCCCGAGATGTAGGATGGCACCGGAGGGAAACGGGAAAGGAAGAGGAAAGGTAAAACTAATTGCTTCTTTGAAAAATGAGTGAAACCAAAGAACCTTGCGAGGCTGAACATATTTAAAGAAGAAAACAACGAAGATGGACGAAGTTGAAAAAACTCTGTTAGAAAAGAGGAACAAGGAAGAACAAATTTGGACAGCACTCCGGTTGAAAAGTGATATGAAACTTGATAAGATGAAAAGAACTTGAGCAGAGGGCACAACACTCCGGTTAAATGGATAAGCATGAAAAGAACATGATCCTCCCAACTCGAGAATATGAGAGAAAAGCGAAACATCACAATGCCTCCGTAAGAAGAAAGAAAAAATAGATCATTGAAAGGATGGAGAAGAAAAGGTCAACTAATGCCACAAATGAGCTTGAAAAAGGCATCCTTAGGATAAGAGTCAAACGGAGTTGTTGGAAAAACAACAACGAAAAGAGTAAGCTTGTTGTGGGCTTATGGAAGACATCTCAAAATTATGAGGTGAAATTCTGCCACAAACGGAAACAATGGATTCGATTGATATCAACAAGGAGATGGGAAACTTATTCCGCCGGGAGGATAAAAGAAGAACTTGGGTCATTTATAAACACCATAAATAGCAACAATCCTTAGGGAAGGCTTTAAGTGAAATATAACCCAAGATAACTCCAATGAAGAGATTGATGGATTGAGAAGAGCTCATGCTAGAAGAGATTGATGGGTTTAACTATCTCATTCTTAACAACAAGTGAATCATGAAACATGAACTCAAATTATCAAGAATGACATAATACCATCTCCAATGATACGGTAGAAAGGATTGCACTTCGGAATGCGAGATGAAGAAATGCTTGAGCTCCTTAGAAAATAATCCCAATGAACACTTGGAGAAGGAATTATTTCCTTGATGAACCATCATGTAGAACATCCATGAAGAACTCCGGTAACAAAAAGGATGATGAAGACGAAAGGACAAAGAAGCTGAAAACACAAGGTGAAGCCTTGTGATGATTTAAATGGAGCTTCGCGACAAGATAAAGTGGAAACTTGGAACTCCAGAAAAGAAAGGTGAGCAAAAGAAACCAAGAGTTTTTCAATGAACCTCCGGAGTAAGGAATTAATCACTTGGATGAACAAGAATAAGAATTATGTTATGCTTGTCCTTCATCAATTAAATTGATGATAAACAATGGATTTGGCACACTACTTATTCCTGTTGTAAAGGATTGAAGAGAGATATAGCATAAACTTGAGAAAGGTCTTCCACAAACTACCGGTAGGATTGGAAAGAAGGAATGAATTGATATGATAAACAAGGAAGAGAAATCTTGAACGAACCACCGTAAGAATTAAAAATGAACGAAGAAAACGAACACATCAGCAGGAGGAATTGGAAAATGAGCGAAGATACTTGAGAGAATTTAGATGCAAGTGAACAAAGAGATCCTGAATTGATTAGAGAAAACTTGAACGAAGCACCGGTAAGATTTGGAAGCTAGAATGAATAAATCTTCTGAAATGATGGGCTTCATAGAAAACAAACTGAAATACTCTTGAAATGCTCTGGATGGGTCAAAAGAAATTCTCACAACCGAAACAATTATGAGAGGATGGCACGAAGCTAGAGCCATGAATCTTGAAGAGAATGGAGCAAGATTGAGAGAAAAAAATCTTCTTCGGTCTTCAAATGTTGAGAATGCCGATGAGAAATACCACCAAGAATTGTTGAGACACTCCGGAATAATGAAGAATAGAAAAGTTGAACCAACGATGAAAAGAATTTGAAAGATCTTGGAGAAAAGCATTTAACTGATGATAACTCATTCTTACATCAAACTTCGAAAAGAAATTTGAGGATAGCTCCGGGAAAATAAGAAGAGTCAGGTAAGATCCTGGGAAAAGACCTATGGGTTACGGCCCACTCAAAAGAAAAGCACCGTTGAACGATTTGAAGGAGAGATTGCACCGGTTGAATTAAATGGTTTGAAAGAGATAATATCCTCGAAAGATCTTGAATGAATGCAGAGTGGAAACACAAATCTTTGAGATATCTTCAACACTCCGGAACAAATTAATAGCGAGAAGTGGAATGATAATGAGGTGCACCGGCATGGATAACATTTGAAACGAGTTAAAGGATACGATCAACACCAAAAGCTTGAATTGAATCCACCGAAGAAGAAAAAGAACGAATAATGGTGAACTAGAAGCTCCGTTAAAATCTTCATGAGCATCACTGGGTAAGAACATTGATGGAAAAGAATGAAGAGACTTCCCATTGATAAGATGGATACTTGATTAAGATATCTGAGTCCTTGAAGAAAAAAAAGGGTGGGTGGGTGGGAAAACAAAGAAAACTTGGGAAGGATGAAACAAACACCATTGAGAAGAACTGATAATAGATCTTGCGAATGTTGAGAAGATTGGGTCCACTTGAAGAGGAGCACACTGGTTGAAAAAGAATTAACATGACAAACTCGATGATCGAGAGGGATTAGTATTCACATAGAAATATGAGAACACCGCTTAGGAAAGGTATGGAATCAACATTTGACTTCGAAGCAACTCGAATACCACAATCACAACAAAACAAGGATTGGCTTGCAAAATAAGCCGGAACAAACATATGATAGAGATTTCGTCTGAAGTTTTCGTGGTGGGGCCCACACGGGCTCGATCGTACAGCACCATCATGTACAAGGCAATGCACATGACATACGAAGCGTCCCCGAGTCAGCATAGCCAAGGACTCTTTAAGACAAATGAGACCACTGTAAAACCAACCGTGGATAGGCAGACCACTAGACGTCGAACCCCAATTTCATATCATACATCTGTCGGAAAGATATCCTAAGAGCTACTTAAATTCCCACTTATAAACTCCCGAAACTTTCCGGTTATGCAATCAGGTGTTGGGGATACAGGGGAAGCATAATATCTCACCCAAAACTAGCAAATACTACATCCAGCTGTATCCATCCTTCAACACATAACCAAGAAACCTTCGGAAATCGTATACCTCAACCTTCAAAAAGCATCTGTTATACAAGTTATGGCAATACTCCCGAACTCCCACCCCAGTACTGGGTGGCGTCGAGGTTATCTCACCAACAACTGCATAAAAGAGATTTTCGATGTCGGCGAACTCCGGTATTCCAGAATTGCAACGATAAAATTGTGACGACAACACCTCGGAGCTCAACTCCCCGGGACATTGCCACAACCCCTAAATGTCAGGAGGCACCAAGAACAATGTTCTCGTCACAAAACCATCGGAACGATTCCAAGATACCCGCGTGATCCAAAAAATTTTTTTAGTGAAATTTGAGAAGAGAAGAGTCAAAACTCTACGTCAGGATGCCTAACCAGAGCGACAAAGGGACTGTGGAGTAAAAAGAATCCTACGCTTCGATATATATAATCCTGAATGACTCAAAACATTTTTCTAGACTCAACAACGCTAGCGATTTGATCAAGCAGGGGGCTCCTATGGTCAGGGAAGGCTTTGATTACCAACTTGTAACACCCACAATGCGGCTATATCTCCCACGTGTCGGAGCACGACTTAGAGGCATAACCGCATTGTAGGCATATCGCAAGAGGGGTAATCTTTACACATCCTATGTACTGAATAAGAAAGAGGTACAGAGTTGGCTTACAATCACCACTTCACACAATACATAAGAATAACATTACATCAACCAGATACAATCAAGGTCCGACTACGGAACCAAAATAAAAGAAGACTACCCCTAATGCAAAAGATCCCCGATCGCCCCGACTGGGCTCCACTACTGATCAACTGGAAACGAAAATGACATAACGAACACGATCTTCATCGAGCTCCTCCTTGAACTCAGTTGTGTCACCTGCACGGTATCATCGACACCTTCAAACTGGGTTTTGGAAGTAAACTATGAGTCACGAGGACTCAGCAATCTCACACCCTCGCGATCAAGACTATTTCAGCTTATAGGTAGGGAAAAGGTATGAGGTGGAGCTGCAGCAAGCACTAGCATATATGGTGGCTAACTTACGCAAAAGAGAGCGAGAAGAGAAGGCAAGGCATGGTCGAGAAACTATGATCAAGAAGTGATCCAAGACTACTTACGTTCAAGCATAACTCCAACACCGTGTTCACCTCCCGGACACCACCGGAAAGAGACCATCATGGCTACACACCCGGTTGATGCATTTTAATTAAGATAAGTTTCAGGTTTTCTACAACCGGACATTAACAAATTCCCATCTGCCCATAACCACGGGCACGGCTTTCGAAAGTTCAAATCCCTACAGGGGTGTCCCAACTTAGCCCATCACAAGCTCTCACGGTCAATGTAGGATATTCCTTCTCCCAGGAAGACCCGATCAGGCTCGGAATCCCGGTTACAAGACATTTCGACAATGGTAAAACAAGACTAGCAAAGCCACCCAGATGTGCCGACAAATCCCGATAAGAGCTGCACATATCTTGTTCTCATGGCACACCATATGAGCAAGACGTCGGGTAGGCCAGCCCAGAGTTGCCCCTGGTAGCCCAGGACATCGCTTAGTTGGACCAACACTTAGAGAAGCACTGGCCTGGGGGGGGGGGGTTAAACAAAGATGACCCTTGAGCCGGCCGACCCAAGGGAAAGAATAGGCTAGGTGGCAAATGGTAAAACCAATGTTGGGCCTTGCTGGAGGAGTTTTATTCAAGGTGAACTGTCAAGGGGTTCCAATTATAACCCAACCATGTAAGGAATGCAAAATCAAGGAACATAACACCGGTATGATGGAAACTAGGGCGGCAAGAGTGGAACAAAACACCAGGCATAAGGCCGAGCCTTCCACCCTTTACCAAGTATATAGATGCATTAATTAAATAAGAGATATTGTGTATCCCAACAAATATCCATGTTCCAACAAGGAACAAACTCCAATTTTCACCTGCAACTAACAATGCTATAAGAGGGGTTGAGCAAAGCGGTAACATAGCCAAACGACGGTTTTCTAGGACAAGGTGGGTTAGAGGTTTGACATGGCAATATGGGAGGCATGATAAAGCAAGTGGTAGGTATCATAGCATAGGCATAGCAATAGAGCGAGAAACTAGCAAGCAAAGATAGAAGTGATTTCGAGGGTATGGTCATCTTGCCTAAGATCCCGCAAGGAAGAAGAACGAGTCCATGAAGAATACAAACGGACGTAGTCGAACGGATCCTCACAACTCCGGAAAGAAACCGAAGCTACGCCAGAAGCAACCCGGAAAGAAGCAAACAACATAGTAAACAACCACATACAACCACTAGCTGGTTGGCTGCTCCGAGAGAAACTGACACTTGTCATTTGAGAGCAACCCATCCTTCGAGGTCTTTGAGCGAAAATCATCAAGTGAGAAAAAACCAAAAACCCAAAACCCAAACACCTACAAACCCCAAGTGATTGAGCATCACTAAAGAGATTGATCCTGAGTGGATCCGACGCTTGATACCTTTGAAGACTGTGCTTCTTTCAGACGGTTAGGCGTCATGGTCTAGAGCATCCGAGAGGAATTGTGGATCACCGAGTGATCAAGTTTGTGAAGGTTTGGAAGTCGCCTGAAGACTTACCACGAGTGACTGGACGAGGTCTGTGTGACCTTAGTTCAAGGAGAATACAGTGAGGACTGGGTGTCTTGAACTAAGTGTCCTTGACTGGGTGTCAGGGACTGTGTGTCCTCGAGTTTAAATACTGAGCCGCTCCAACCAGACATACAACCGAGACAGCAGTTGGAACTGGTCTACCAAATCATTGTCTTCACCGAGCTTACTGGTTCTATTTCCTCAACTCTTCCATTTCCTCATAATTGTGCTATGTGTTTGTTCATATCTGTGTTTGAAGACTTTGACTGAAGACTTTCTCAATTTCCTCAGTTCAATTTCTTCAGTCTATTTGTCTTCATCCTGTGTTACCCTGTGATTATGCTTCTTGTACTCTGTGCCTGTCTTCATTTCATCATGATGACTATGCTTGTATTCTGTTATGTTTACCTTTGAGTACTTATTCCGCTGCTAGTAGTTCTTCGCTAAGGAATTTCCTCACTGGCAAATTCCTCAGTGAAGAATTTTATAAAAATCGCCTATTCACCCCCCTCTAGTCGATATAACGCACTTTCAAGGAGGCCGCTCCCTCGCGAGGGTCTTGTGTTGTCAATGCTGAAGATGGGTCGTACCAGGCCGTCGAGGCAGCCATGCCGTGGGCCGCAGGCAGGCCAGTCTGGGTACCCTGGTTCCCAAAACGCCGACAATCTTTTCAAGAAAAGGACCATAATAAAGCTGGTGGGTCCCAGCTGTCAGGGAGAGGAAACTTTTTATTTCCGCGTAAGAAAGGAAGCACTTCCTTGCGTGCGAAGATGTAGCTAGTGGGTCAAACCTGTCAGGGGGAGAAATTATTTGTTTTCGCATAATATAGGGGCACTTGCTGCATCTGGCCATGGGCCATGTGGGTCCCTACTGTCAGCCAGTCCACGTACATGCCTCTTCCGATGGCCGTCGTTTGTTGACAAAGTTGACCACGCCGCGCTGAGAGAACCAACGTAGTGAACAATGGCGAGTCCTAGGAAAGGAACGACCTGGAGCCGGTGAATACACAGCAGTGGATTCCCACGTGGAGGGGAGTATGAGGGTTCACTAGTTCGGCTGCGGTGTGAGGCTACCATCGCTGGAGAAGAACAACCATCACTTGGACGGCGTTTGGGAGTAGGGTGGGCCGGTGAAGCTTGCGTAGCAGCACAGCCAGCCGCGGGAGGCGATAGCAGGCAGTACCGCTGGCCGTGGTTTGGGCGGCTGAAGCAAGAATATTTGAGATTGAAGAATCACTACAGCCGTTGGATGGACATCCAACGGCCACTGCTGCTAGAATCGTGTCTTGACTATAAGTTGACAAAGCCTTATGTACGCGTTAGTAGGCCCACAAGCCTTCCATACATGTCACTGACTATAATTCTCAAAAAAATAGTAGGCCCACAAGTGAGCATGACATCTGTGGTAGAGAACATATAGCCCATTTGCGATTTGTAATAATGCACAACCCATTTTTGAATTCTAATGGAATTTACTACAACCCATTTATAGTCTATTAAAATTACAGCCCATTTTCTAGGCAGGACAATGATTAATAATTTGAACCAACCGCTCAAAATAGAATTCAACCAAAAATCCCACATTTTCATGGGATCCGAAATATTTTTATCCCGAAATTTCGAGTCAGATTAAATATGATTTCAAAATGAATTTCTATTAGGTAAAAATCTAACGAAATATTGTGCGCGCAATAAGTTACGAAATTAAAATTTTCAAAATCAAAAATTAATATTTTTGAAACTAATTACCTGTTTGGTGCGTTTTTGTATATTTACAGCCCATTTTTTATAATTACATCCCATTTATTATTTCTTAAAACCCATTTTCTTGTTAGGCCTAATGCATCCCTCCTAGGAAAGATTACAGCCCAGCGGGGCGGAGAATAACAAGTTTACCTAGGTTGGGTATTCCACAAAAAAAGTATAGCTAGGCTAGCCATTTTTACATTAAAAAATTCATATCTAGGCTAGATACTTAGTCGACATAAAATAATAGCCTGGGCTAGATGGGCCATAGCCCGCCCAGTTGATACCCTGCTCCTTTGAACAGCAACAAAAACATCGCTCAAGAAAAACTCCGCTTACGCCTAAACAAACAAATACTGCTCGAGCTGCTGGGTCCCAGCTATTAGCCGCTCCTTGTGCAATTCTCTCATTTATTGACTATATAGGTTGACAATGGTGTGGGACTGTGATGTCAGGAAACCAGGAGGAAGCAAAAAAAATGTAGTTGTATATAATAAGGAGGAACTTGCATACGTATGGCTATGGCCCTGGTGGGTCCCTACTGTCATCCTCTCCAAGTAAATTCATCTCCTGATTCCTCATGTTCATTGACTATGTTGACAATGCTCGGTGCCACGGCGAGCGCAACAACTCAAAGGACGACGGAGAGGGCCTCGCGGGCCCTACGGATGGTCTGATACAGCGTTTGCTACTCGTTCAGGAAGCAGGATCATTGGACACCTATGGCACCTACTCGTTGGGAGCTCTGGATTGTTTCACACCTATATTAAGATACAAGTGTATTTTACTCGTCACTGGAAACAATGCGTAAAATACAGGCGTAATGAAACTAACAGCCTGGTGTCTGTAACAAAAACCGGCGAGTTACACATGTAATTTGAGAGACCAGTGTATATTTTACTAGTCGAAATCAACGAACCAAGCGCTTCACCCAAGACCATTTGCTTTTATTTACAAGCATCAGTTTTTCAAGCGGTTTTGGTTGGTAAACGACGATCCAATCATGGCCTAAGATGATGAGTTGGTCGGAAGATCATATGGTTTCACCTCTAACCTACCTGAGCTGTTGCATAGGCTATGAATGAAACATAAGACGATGAACTTCTTAAGCACAAAAACAACATAAGAGGATGATCTTCTTAACATGCAAATCACTGGCATTAGATCAACATGCAGAGCAATATGAAGCATTATTCTCAAGAGGCATGGTGAACAACTCGTGATGCCGCATGCAACAACATTCCAAGCTCAACTTTGCAATCAAACTCACAAGGCCTGGCATTACATAGAAAACATTCAGAACAAACTCTTAAAATACTTTACATAAGTCAACTTTCATGTGACTATGCATCTCAGCAGAGTAAATATTTACTTCTAATTGAACAAAGGAATAGGAAAAAATGATCGATGCTGCTCACAGCAAAGGGCATCCCACTCCAAAATATCAAATGCATGTCTTCTGGCTAACATCAAGGAGCAAAATTTGACAAGGTCTTCCAACTCCAATATATTAAACTAATGTCTTCTTGCTAATGTCAATGATTAAACTTTGACAAGATTTTCCCATTCAAAATATGTAATGCCTATGATTGTGTAACGGGCAGGGTTTATCATCAGTTTGCACATTGAAATGGCAGATGGAGCCAGATTAACCAGCGTATCTTTTTGTGCAGTTCCACTGAAATCAAACAATGTCTTGTGTACTTGGAGTCCTGTCCTAGCTTCTTGTACTTGTTTGGGCACTTGTTTGCCGAGTGTTCCTCTAAACCACAAGTAAAGTAGACATCTATCTTTTTGTCTTTCTTCTTAACCTTTCAGTTGGACATAGTTCTTTTCCTTGAACTTGTGGGAATTCTTTTGCCTTGAAGACGTTGGTAGCTCCATTCAGACGGGCATGGTTTGTCTTCAGTTTACACATTGAAATGGCACATGGAACTGGTTTAACTAGCGTATCTTTTCGTGTAGTTCCACTGAAATCAAACAATGTCTTGTGTAGCATGGTGGATTTCGTATTTATATGTTGCAAGGCATTGAACACATTGGCAACTCCATTCAAGTAGAAAGTCTGGTGGCTCAAGGTGACGACGAATGATTAGAGAACCATTCGATGTATTGTGCATGATGAAGTATTATGGAGGACACGAACCATCAAAACATTTTGTGCAGCTCCACTGAAATCAAGCTGAGCATCCCTGTCTGCATAAATACAAAAAAAGCGTGATAAATATAATAGTGGTACTAGATGATTAAACATACGCTTACAACTATAATCATCTTCATTATCTTAACAGGAGAAGATATAAATACAATAGCTTCAATTAAGAATTTATGCAAAACAATACAAAAATATAAGTATCACAACATAACAAAGCACAATCATGTAAATGAAGGCCGATACTAACCTTGTTTGTTACAGCTGCATCGGCAACTGACTTGGCCATACCTTTCCTTGTGGAGTGAATTTTGCACTCCACATGTTGTTGAGTTTCCCATGCTCTCTACAGACTAGTCATGTCACCAGCGTCTACTAATACTCTGTAAAGCTTCTTGATCATTCCTTCTGTAATGTAGCGCAAACAATGACAGCTTCCTTCTGCAAAGTGGAAAGACCAACTGGGCCCACTAATGCAATAGTTTGCCTTAAACACATTGGCTCCTTTTGTGCAGTTCAACTAAAATCAAAGTCGGAATAGAACCGAGCAAAAGTTTTGATATCCCTGTATGCAACAATAGGTATAAAGGAAACAATTACTGAGAAATAATGGTTGATGACTTATACTCCTAGAAGAAAAAACATCTACCTTATCTTAATGGGAAACAAAGCAGGAGAGTAGCAATTCTCAAACAGTGTGATTCATTCATATTAAATGATACATTATCTTAACAATACCTTGGTTCAACATGTATAAAGAATGACAAAGCAAAAAAGTACCATTCCTAAAACAACAACTGATTCATATTAACAGAGACATCATCTTAACAATACCTTGGTTAAACATGTAGAAAGAACTACAAAGTAGGATAGTACCATTTTTAAAACACTATAACTGATATATAATAACAGAGACAATATCTCAAAAATATTATTAAACATGTACTCTGGCCGATCCCTAACAAAAATGGTACTCCCGCCGATCCATCACAAGTATTGCAGTTTTGAACTAAGATTCAGTAGTTAATTCTGAGAGTCGGAGTGCTTAACTTTTCCAGTGGCATTAGATTAACAAATAGCATAAACAGTTGCAGGGGAGAGTGGGCGCAACAACACCATGTGCTTCCATCTACTTTGAAAGGGGGTGATGCAGAGTTTTTTGTAACAAAGCAACAAGCATCATGTCTGGGTTGGTCCCATTTTGTTCACTTAATGGGAAAATACAACAATTCAATAGCTTCGATTTAACATTTATTTAAAACAGTACCAATACAAGTAGCACAACATCTCAAAGCACATTGCATGATCATGTGGATGAAGGCCAGTACTGACCTTTCATGACACAGTCAAGATCACCTACGAATCTGCCAACACGAATAGGAAATCCAATCTCGTTTTGTGTAGTTAAACTAAATCAAGCAAAGTTGCTGGTGTGACATTTAATTTACTATAGCAACAAGTTGAATAGATATCCCTATTTTAAGAGAGGCAAAAAGGAAACAATTACTGGCCAACAAAGGAGGATGAAACATACGGCGACCAAAAGAAGCATCTAAATTATCTTCATGGAAAACAAAGTAGGACAGTAGCTATCGGATTTCAAGTTCCGGCAAAACCCTTGAGGTTTGAACTTCGTGGTGCGCACAAAGATCTCTCCTCCCCTAGCTCCCGCTCTCACCACAATCTCAAAGCTCAACCCGTCAAACTCGCAGAACAAAGGACACAGGGTTTATACTAGTTCGGGCCACCGATGTGGTGTAATACCCTACTCTAGTGTGGTGTGGTGGATTGCCTCTTGGGCTGAGGATGAACGAGTACAAGGGAAGAACAGCCTCCTGAGGAGAGGTGCCCTTGATCTCAGTGAGCTTGTGTGGTTGAGGATGATCTGAATGCTCCAAGACCCGTTTCCCTACTGTGGTGGCTAGTCCTATTTATAGAGGCCCTGGTCCTCTTCCCAAATGTAGGCAGGAAGAGATCTAGCAATGGCCAAATTTGAAGGGAGACAACTAGTACAAGTTATCCTGACAAAAGGTGGTCTTCGCCTGCCAAAGGCTCTGGTGGTGACGTCGTCCTGGGCTCCATGGTGACCTCCGTCCTGCCGTCCTGCTGGTCTTGGTCTTGTTGCACTGATATGGAAACCTTGGCCTAATGCCTCAGGACTCCTCGTCTACGCTTGTCTCTTTAGCACCAAAGAGGAAATGATTACGCTGCGTGCGTTGGCACCCGCTTGGCCTTGGTCGTCATGGCTTGTGTCACAGGGACCTCGCGAGGTGCCCCCTGCCTTGACCTCTCCTCCCCTTGCGAGCCAGCCTAGTGAGGCCGCACCCGAGGAGGTATTGCATTGTCCGCCTTGCGAGGGTCTTGAGTGTTCACTGGTGAAGATTGGCCATATAGGGCCGCTGGTGGGGCCACGCCGTGGGCCGCAGGTAGGCAAGTTTGGGGACCCCCGTTCCCAGGACGCCGACAGTAGCCCCCGGGCCCAAAGCGCGCTCGTGCTTGGCTTCGAGGCGAAGCCAAGGGGCAAGTGCGGAGCACCGCGAGCCCCAATAGCCTGCGGCCCTGGTTGACGTGTGGCAATTGATGGGATGTGGGCGTCTCCGCTTCCCCATGCTGCCTCGGCAACTGCCTGACTTGTTGAATTATTGTTGCATCCAGAGAAAACCATCATTACCTATGATCGTGGGGGCACTGGTTGGCCTTCTCCTGCTATCAATGAGGAGGGGGGGAGACCCCGCCGCCCATCTCTTCCTGCTCCACTCGCTTCTCCTCCATTGCTTTATCGCTCGTAGCAACTCCCATGGCGTCGATTCGGATATTCTCAGCCGCAGAAAAGGGAAAATCCCCCCGCGACGAGCCGGGGACGCTTCCGCCGAAGAAGAGGCTGGCCCGCCGCCGGGATGTAGCCGTGAGGCCAGAGGTGTCGAGGCTTGGTGTGAGCGGCCTCCCCCGGGGTATCCACTGCCCTTGTATGCCTAGACCGAGGGCTCCGAAGGCAGAGACAGCGACCAGCGCCGTCCACGTCGAGGCTACGGTCACCGCGCCGTGGTGGCTCGCACCATCGTCCCAGGAACCCATGCCGAGGGCTCCTCGCGCGAACTCGTGATGCGGGTGGTGATGCCTCCGCATACTTGGATTCTCTTCCCACAGATTTTCTTCGACGATATGCCACCGAGGGGTCCCCTCGTGGTTTGGCTGCAGCACACCGTGTGTGACGCCCCAGCAACAGGGGCGGAGGTTGAGGTCGTCTCTCCGAGCAAGATCTTCATGACCCACGGCTGGGGTGAGGTCGCCCGGGTTTTCCGTATGGAGGGAGCCCTCACCATCCACTTCGAGTACGATGGCGCCTCCATGATGTTCTTCAAGGTCTTCGACGAGGAAGGCCACCGCTTGGAGTGCTTCCCTAGAGGGTGTCATCTAGTCGGCGCTGTGGCAGGGGCAAGCCATGCCGCTAGCCTCACAGGCGGTTCCTCCGGCAGCAGTGGTAGCGCTTGGGAGTCCAGGGACTCTCCCGAGCCCTACGAAACTCCGAAGATGAGCGATGACAGCTACGTGCCTCCGAGCTCGCGCCATGTCCGGAGCGCAGCCACAATGTCCGACCGCCGCAGCCGCTGATCTGGATGAGGTTGGCGCCGGCCTCCCGTGGCCCAACGTTGATGATGGCCTCGGCGGCGTTGGCGCATGTAGATAGGGCTCCTTGAAACTTCCTTCTTTTGTTCCCTGCGAGGAACCAAGATGGACCCTGTGGGTATGTAATGCCTTTTTTTGATATCGTCCTTACTATGAAGATTTATGAATGCATGTCCTCCTTCGGCTCGGTCTCCCCTTTCCAACTTCGCGGTAGCTTGGTGCTCTACGCCGATAGGTCCTGGTCCCCAGGCAGGCTGCAACTGTCGCTGGTATGCCAGGTCGCGATGCCATGGTCAAGGGCAGGAGGTGAGCGGCCCGTTAGAGCTCCTGAGGCGCGATGCTCAAGAGGTCCCCTTTAGCATGCATGCAGCTACCTAAAGGTGGGAAAGGGAGGTGACATTGCCGCAACAAGGTTGCAAGAGGTGGGAATCTTACGCTGTAGCGCTCGGCTGACCCGGGTGCGAAACTTATCATTGTAGTCCAGGGTTGATTCCTTGTGCGGGGTCAGACTCATGCATCGACGTCCATAACGTAGCCAGGTTAGGCCCGTGCGAGCCTATCCTCTTTCCCACGCTCTTCTGTGTGCTCTACGTCCTCGGGTCCCAGCTCTCGAGCGATCTCAACCGCCATTGGTATGTCAGGTCGCGATGCTGTGGTCAAGGCCAGGGGGTGAGAGCTGGAGAGCCAGTAAGAGCTCCTGAGTCGCGATGCTCAGGAACCGCCACTTTAACGCGCAAGCGAATTTCATGGGAAAAGAGGGAGCCCTCGGTACCACCTGTTGTCGCCCTCGAGAGGTTCCTGCAGGTTAGCGCGAAGAGTGGTACAAATTGCCACCACGCTTGCTGGCCTGCCACTGGTCATTCCACAGGAAGATGAAGGCACTGAGGACTAGGTGAGGTGACATGTGCGGGCGTGCCGCGAGCCAAAGCTCGACCACTCAGATTTGTCAGCGTTGCAGGGATGGACCCGAGCACAAGCGCCGTGCCAGCATGAGTAGCCCCCGTTGCAGGATGAGCAAGGGGCCGGTCAGCGACACGGGCGGCCGAGGCGAGTGACCATCAAGCAAGTGATGACTATAAATAACTCAGGCATGGGAACCAGCGAGCTTAGATAGATGCGACAACAACACATTCCACTGGGATGGACCCGAGCGGCCTGGGGATGATGCAGCCCGAGGGGCGCCCCCGGTATAGTAAGCTAAAGATGCAGAAAGATACATGCCACAGGGGCAAGCCCATGCGACCTGGGAATAATGCAGCCCGAGGGGCACTCCCAGCTGAATAAACTTGGAAAATGTCACCTCGTTCCGTTGTCGAAGGAGTGTTGGAGTAGCTGATGATGCGCGCTGGAGGGTCACTCCACACGAGCCGCCAGAACCCTGAGCCTCAGGAAGCTCTGGGAGCTCTGGTGGTTCCTTTAGGACGATCGCCATATCCGCCTGGACTGCGTGATGCCTGGCATCCTGAGCCGCCAGGATGCTCCGGAGATGACGCTGGTAGGCGACCGCCGCGTTCGGCAAGCCAAACGGCTTGCGAACATAGCTGTGAGGTGGACCCTCTCAGCGTCCAGCACGCGAAGGCTAGAAGCGCTCCTAAGATGCGGCCCTGTTGAGCCCTAGAATGTCGACGCAGATCGCAGCCCACCGTCTTCGCCAGGATGGGAAGCTGCGCCGGGCGGTGGGCGGCGGTCGTCGCACATAGCCCTTGCTTCTTGAAGCTCTTAGGTGGCCTTGACGATGAACTCCTGAGCACCGGGCGCTCCTCGCCTGGTGCCCTCCTTAGGGAGATGTGCCGCAAAGCACGCCTCCACGTGGTGCTCGAGCGCTTCCCTCATGATGTTGGCCAGGTCTGAGGCCCTCCAAAAGAGAGCCCCCGAGCCTTGCCCGAGGAGGGCACCAGGCGCGCCTTCCTATGCGAGGGAGGGAGGCACCCCAGGTGCGGGCGCTGATCCTGAGGCGGCGCCGCTAGAGACACCGCCCCCTTGAGGCCTCTGCGGAGTAGCTGTTTATTCTTCTTGGAGATGGCCTCAGGAGGGTACTGCGTTCCCTCACTGGCAGGGTCTTCGATTGCCACGGCTTGGAAGGTGCGCTCGAGGGAGCACACCGCATCTCTTTCTTCGCAGGGGAGTGTTATGATTCTGCCGCTTCACTTCTATGAACTTGACTAAAGATGGGTAACCGAGGATGGCATTGTATGGCAGCCGGATGTGAGCGACGTCGAAGTCGATGAGCATGGTGTGGTAGTTGTCGCACTGGCCAAAGGTGATAGGGAGACGAACTTGCCCTATTAGGGTGGTGGAGCCGTCGGTCACTCCTAAGAAAGGCTTGGTAGGCTGTAGCTGATCATATGGCACTTGAAGGCTGTTGAACATCTCGACGGACACGACACTGAGCCCCGCACCACCGTCGATGAGGGTCTTGGTGACTTGGACATTGCTGATGACGGGTGAACAGAGCATCGGGAGGACGCTGAAGGTCGCCACGCATTTGAGATGGTCAGCCGAGCTAAAGGTGATGGCGTACTTGGACCACCTGAGCGAGCGCGTGGCCTCGAGCCTGGAGAGGGTTGCATTCACCTCACGAGAAAACTGCTTGAAGATGCACTGGGAAGCCAGGGCCTGAGCACCGCCCAAGACGCAAGTGACGGCGCGCGGCTCCTGGAAGCCCCCAGCCCCCTCATCTTGATGGTGGACGTCGTTCCTTCTTGGTGGTGGCGGTAGCGGAGGGAGGCCAGGATTTCCCTAAGGACGGTCTTCGTGAGGCTGGTGGCGGCGTTGGCGGCGGGCGATGGAGAACGACGGGGAGGCCCGCAGATAGGGGCCATCTGAGCGACCCGGGTGGCGAGGGCGGCCTGGCGCTCGGCGCAGGCTCGACACGCGTCTGCCATGGATGCGGTGGAGCGGTGGAACGTGGATCAACGGAAGGAAAGCTTCAGCGCACCCCTACCTAGTGCGCCAAATGTCAGTTTCGGGTTCCAGCAAAACCCTTGAGGTTTGATCTCTAGGGTGCGCACGAAGATCTCTCCTACCCCTAGCTCATGCTCTCACCACAATCTCAAAGCTCAGCTCGTCGAACTCGCAGAACCAAGGACACATGATTTATACTGGTTTGGGCCATCGATGTGGTGTAATACCCTACTCTTGAGTGGTGTGGTGGATTGCCTCGTGGGCTGAGGTTGATCGAGTACAAGGGAAGAACAACCTCCTGAGGAGAGGTGTCCTTGAGCTCGGTGAGCTTGTGTGGTTGAGGATGATTTGAATGGTCCAGGACCCGTTTCCCTACTGTGGTGGCTTGTCCTATTTAGAGCCCCTGATCCTCTTCCCAAATGTAGCAGGGAAGGGATCCAACAACGGCCAAATTTGAAGGGAAACAACTAGTACAAGTTGTCTTGACAAAAGGTGTTCTTCGCCTGCCAAAGGCTCTGGTGGTGACGCCGTCCTGGGCTCCACGGTGACCTCCATCCTGTCGTCCTGCTGGTCTTGGTCTTGTTGCCTCAGGACTCCTCATCTGCGCTTGCCTCTTTAGAACCAAAGAAGAAATGAGTATGCTGCGTGTGCTGGCACCCGCCTAGCCTTGGTCGTCATGGCTTGCGTCACAGGGACCTCGCGAGGTGGCCCCCGCCTTGATCTCTCCGCCCCTCGCGAGCCAGGCTAGTGAGGTGGCCCCCGAGGAGGTCTGCGTCGTCCGCCTCGCGAGGGTCTTGAGTGTTTGCTGGTGAAGATTGGCCTTACAGGGCCGCTGTTGGAGCCACGCCGTGGGCCGCAGGCAGACAAGTGTGGGGACCCCCGTTCCCAGGACGCTGACAGTAGCATTTATAAAATGGCTACATTGATTCATATTAACAAAGACATTCTCTTAAAACAACATTCGTTAAAATGTAATTTACTTTTAACAATGGCATTTCTTCAATTTTCCAGCTGCATTCTTAGATTAACAACATAAAAATAGTTGTATGGGACATGGGACATGCCAGCACCATGTGCATCCACACGTATAATTGGGTGATGCAGAGTATGTTGCCAAGCAGCATATGTGCGTTGGTCCCATGTTTGTTCTCTTTGCACCTTTTTCCTATGTGAGGGCAGCAAATCTAGTACTGCACAAACTACCCGGACCCCTAGTTTCTTTCCTTTTTCAACAAAGAGATTGTCCTTATAGATGTGTATATTGGGTTACCCCCTTTTTTCCTTTTCAACCAACAAAGCGGCTAGATAGCCAGTCTATACTACTTTCCCTCCCTCCTTTCCTCATTGAACCACGTCCTAGATTCATGCTCCACCCCATGCCACCCTTCTTTCCTCTTTGAACCAAGACCTAGATTCGACTACAGAATCAAAAATGATCCGCATGCAGCTAGAGCAATGACGGTTTCAAAGAAAGTAATACCTGGTCGTTGGGATGTGGCTAGGCATGCGGCGGGAGGCCGGATCTGCCCACACTACGTACGACAGCAAGGAGAACGGGTCGGAGGCCCTCCTACACAGGCGTTGGGGTGAAAGAGAACAATGCAGCCGTCAATGGATTGCCTCCCTCGCTGAAGGTGACAGAGTGAACACTGCACCCCTCCCCTTCCCGGTGTGACCAAATGCGGATAGCTCCTTCACCAACTATGAGGGGGACAGAGAGACAGAGGCCAACATAGTCTTGTTTAGATCTGGTGAAGAGGGTGAGAGACTATGAATATAGCAAACCCTAGCAAAGGAATGCTGAGCCTCCAGCATGTATATATATATATATATACATACATATGTAGTGCAGCGAGAGTGGAGAGTGCAAACCATAGCGAACAAGCGCTGAGGCTCCAGCCTATATAGTACTCATGTATACTACTAATATAGTGGAGTGATTTTCTTTTTCTCTGCATAACAATTGTTTTAAATTGTGTAAGTACGAAATGAAACTCTTTATTTAACATACTAGTGAAGAAAACTACATATGATCAACTAACGATCCACGTGTCCTAGTCGCACTTCCTGTCCTTCACCAGCTGATGCAATCATGAGATGCAACCATGAGCATCGATATGTCATCATGGTGATGCATCATCCATTTCAAGTTTAAGTGAGGCACCAATGAAGGTCGACAAATCCTCACTATGGTATGTTTCTTCTCGGTAATCAAGCTCAAGGAAGGAAGAAGCACCTTGCAGAGGATAGTGAGGCAGAAAAACAATGGCCATACAATTTTGTGCAGTTCCACTAAAATTAAGGAAGACATGCCCGGGTATGGAGATAAGCATCACTGTTCGCAAAAATATAAAAAATGGATATAGTGTTGTTACTTTGTATAGGTAGTGGTACAACATTAACAGTGACATCTCAATTGTCAATAAGAATTAATGAAAAGTACACCAACAAACAGAAGCATGATGATTATCTTGATGGGAACTAAACCAAGATACCCGATAAAAAAATAGGACAGAAGCATTTATCGACGCCTCTGGATTGACATCAGCATTACTTAAAAGGGGCGTCATAATAGGAGCATATGAACAATGACCGCACAACCACCATGTATTTTTTCCAAAAACAAGTATACCTCCATCGAGGCATAAACTAGGAAAACTTTTTGAGTTGCCTTTCCTCCATAATAGTGAAAAATAGGTGATGTTGGACCAGCTGACGAACCCTAGCTATGTGCATGGGGAGCCGAGGAGTAGTGGCTTAGAAGAAAACCCGCATGCAGTGACCTGGGCAGCTGGACTAGTACAATGAAGCGTGAAATCCAAAAGAAATTATACCTCAGGTGGGCGAGATGTCGCTTAGGCAGGCGGGTGGGCGAGATCTGCCCACATGACGGCAGCGAACAAGGGCGCGGAGGACCTTCGTCCGTGCCAGCGCTGGCTCAGAGAGGATGGTGCGCATCGGCTTTCTCCATCGCTGTTGGTGACAATGTCAATGTTGCACCTCCTCATCTCCCGTAGCAGACGGGATTTGGCCAGATCTGTGACCACTGGTGAGGAGAGAGATAGAGTGGAGATTGTCATCTTGTTTAGATATGGAGACGGTGAGAGAGCGAGAAACACGATCAAACAGGAGGCTATATATATAGTGGAGTAAAAAATCTCTGCATAGCAGTGGTTTTAAATAGAATATGTGTGTTCCCGGAAAAAAGAAACAAAAACTGGCGGACAAATCTTTTTCTAACGTACCAAGAAAGAAAACTCGATCAAAAACATGCCCCCGCTTCCAAGTCGCAGTTTGTATCGCTCATGTTTGGTCCCCGACCCTCCATTACTAAGTGAACAAATTTAAGGGTCAAATTATTACGTACATATGCTGCCTCTTCGTGTACAGATGCGCTCCATCGTGTACTCGCGCGTATCTCGGAGGCATAGTGAGTGCATGTACATTTCTTCTTGTACGTCGTACTCCATTTATCTCACTTCATATTGTTTCCCACTGCTATGATATTCCTATCCTAGGAACAAAATGAGGCGGTACTAAGTTTGTGTGTGCAGGGAAAATGAAACATCGATGGTGTGTACGAGTAGTCGCGAGAGTCGTCGCGCACACACACATAGACATACACATGCATATCAGTGTTTATGTAAAATTCCATCTCCATCTCCAATCATATTTGTTCAACTGGCATATTATTTACATTATTGATTATATATGCAACAATATTTACGTACATCATCTTTTGTTTGCGGGCGTCTGAACCGCTGCCATGCCCGGTCCTGACCGCCCTGGCCAACCCAAACCCTGTTCATCACCCGCGCGTGCTTCCTGCCCGAAAAGGTCAGTGCCGCTTTCATGCCCAGCCAAAGTGGACGCGACCTCTCACTGGCGCCGATATTGAAGTGGCACGTAGGCCAAGAGAGCGCCGCCTGCACCGCTTCCCAGTGCACATGACTGCTCAGCGTTCAAACGTCACCACGGCCGGCCACAACATGAATGTAAAAAGTTCTTGGAGTTCATGCTATAGTGAGCTATCCTCCCTCTCCTCGTCAATCTCTTCCAGTAGTACTAGTACTCCATGGTGCGATCCATCGACAAGCAGGCGGGGAAGTTATCGTATACTCGGTTTGCGATGAATGGCATGCCGAGCGACCGTGTGGGGTGGAGCCGTGGAGGAGGGTGAGACACGAACGCGACATACATGATTTAAACGTTGGTTTTGCTCAATGGCGTGATCCAATGAAACGTTGGTTTCCAAAAGAATAATGTACTGCATGAGAGAGATAGAGTGATGGTTTGCTTCTTCCGTCAAATAACTATACCGGGTCTATGTGATTTGGCGGCTCATTTGTCACTGTTACTGCGGCTGTAGAGCATCATAGAGGGCATGCAATCTTATTTATTTATTCTGTGATAAAACTAAATTTCTCCACTCTTACACTGGAGGAGTATGAAACAAAGTAGCCTAGTGACTACATGGCCCACCTCCCACTATCACCACATTCCTTGGACATCGTGCGACACCTCCGGTCCTTTTTTCTTTGTGTAGTAGTACATTTTACCACATGACCCACCATACACTCTCACATACTACCTTTGTCCCCTATGTAATTTATGCATGATACTAGTATATGATACTCCCCACTATGAGTAGCCTTATACGCATACAAAAAAGGACTAAAGGGAGTACGAAGCTTTATGATTTTGTTTCATGTATGTATCCTGACTCCAAGGTTTCCCCGTTATAACATTCTGTCAAATACAAAGGAAAACTAACACACATGATGATGCATCTCAATGATTCACAGATCATAGCCAATATTTAGTTCACAACTAAAGACAAAAGTTGTGAGAGTGTGTACAAAAAACCTACTAAACAGGATTTGATTTCCTGGCTAGGTAGAACCTATCGAAGGAAAGAAGCCTGGCACCCTCGGATCATACGATGCTTTTGTGCAGTTCCACTAAAATCAAGCTGAGCATCCCTGTTGGCGAAGATATTGAAGAGGTGTGATTAGAATAATAGTAGTGGCACTAGTTCATGAGACATAAACTCATCACAAATAGAAGCCGGTAGAAGTAGAGGAAGATCCACATTGAGATGGAGCTACGTGGGGAGCTGTGGCAGTGAAGCAAGCTATCTCCAAAATGAAGTTGTACCTGGGACGTCAGGGTGTAGCTAAAAGGGCAGTTGGGAGGCAGCATCAGCCCATACCGCGGGCACCCCCGATCGGGACGCACTGCCAGTGGGTTTTCCCCTCGTCGCTGTCGACCGCATCTATGCAGAACATCGTCCCCTTCCCCCAGTGGCGGGATCAGGCCGGATCCATGACCAGCGGTGTGTCCACCGTTGTTCTATACTTGTGAAGAGAGCAACCCAAGCAACGAGGCTTGTAGCTTAGGCTCCTGCTAGTGCATATATAGTGGAGTGGTTTTATTTTTCTCTCCATATCAACCATTTTATATTGCATATGTGTCATTGAAGAGTGAAATGATGGTTCTTTGTCCGACTAACTTACTGTGTGATTTGACTGCTCCCGATTGGCCCCTACACGTACTCCCCCCCCCCCACGTGTACTTGTACTTATCTCTATTTTCTTGCATGACATGTAGACAGGATGCGCATAGGGGAATTTTCTTACTGCATGTTGTTACGTAGTACTACTAGTACCTACTCCCTCCTTCCAGTTCAGTACTAGTACTCCCTCCATCCTGGCTTATTGGTCCACTTTGTACTCAATTCGTGGGCTCATTTTCCTCAATAAATTGTCTTTACCAAAGTATTAATATCGGGAATGCATGCGTGAACAATGAATGATTAAACCTTGCATGGAACATTTTTACAAAGCATTGACTTATGAACATGTGAATGTGAGGGACTACAACCCCATGCATGCATGCAACAGTCAGGCTACCTCCAATGCATTTGGTGCTTACATGAGGTGCTAAGCATTAAAAACTTTAGCAACTAAAGCTCCCAATGCATAGATGCTTAACTCGTTGGTGCTAATCATCTTCATTTAATGGTTTTGTAACTAAAGTTCTTCATGCATTGGTGGGCTTCTTTCATTTATGTGTTTTGCCTAGGTTCTCGCGCTTGGTATTGTTTCTTCCAGGGGTTATCACACTCATCTCTCTCCTATTAATTACCTTTCCATGTGAGATTATTTGTTTACATGGTAGCCTTAGCATGTGCACAAGGTGGAGCATTTGGAGGGGCCACACGTACACATGGACACAAAAATGTGCGCAACACCCTAATGCATGCATGTCTGAGCACATGACGGAACACACACGGTCATGCTCAAGTGCTCAACCGACACGTGCATGCACACACATACTCAGCCATGGTGAGCTAGTGATCGTATAAACACCGGAAAATGTATATATTGACCGCAATGAGCGTATAATGATGTCCACTGACCGTATTTTTTACAAATATACAGTGACAGACAGTGTATTTATCTCGTTTCAAATTAATCCATATTAACCAGAAAGGTAACAGTATGGACTAGCATTACTTTGTTGCGTCCAGTCAACTTGCCGAATGAGGAGAAGCTTGCAGGATGGGAGAACCTTGTGCGTGGTGGCTCGCAGGACAAGGAGAAACTTTTAACTAATGCAAGCTCACCCTCGCTCAGGCGGTGGACATGTAACCATTAATTCGGTGTCAGATTGCCAGAAGCATACACTGTACTAGTACCATTATTGTTCGACTCCCCGAAGAGGCAAATAGCCAAGCGCAAAGTTTACTAATCCAAGTACTAGTATTACGTAGTACTAGGGAAATCCATTGGTGCTCCCGGGAGCACGCGCTCCTGTACAGGAAAAAAATATTTTAAAGTGTGAAAAAAATTAAATAAAAATTGGGCGCATACATCTTGGCATTATATGTGTGCACGTCAAGTTTCGGAGAAAACCGATATTTTTTGTGGTTTGTGTAAAAAGACAAAATGATGTGTTGTGGAAAGCATTTTTTAACACCAGATTTTTTTCTTTTTCACACACGATACATAGGTTGTCGGTTTTCACGACACGACTTTGTGAGCATGTACAATATCGAGATGGACGCCCCATGTTTTTGTTTAGAATTGTTTGACATTTCAAAATATGTTTCAAACACATTTTCAAAACCAGGAGCGCGTGCTCTCATGTACCAAAACACCACTCTCGTACTAGTACTACAAGTACTACTATATAGGTATGTACTACTAGGAACCGCATGGTGGATCGTCTGCACTCTTATTTTATTTTAATCTATGATAAAGCAATCTTCAACGCATTTGGTTCTCTTCGAGGGTTCTCGCATGTGATAATGGAAGTTGATTGCATGGAACACTCGCCACAATTTTCTCTTAATTCAGGCTCCTATCCTATTAGAAAAAGGAGTGCTCGGTAATATTTTCTCTTTTTTATTCAGCATCTAAACAGGATACCAAACCATGCAGCGCATCTTTGCGTAAACCGTGCTAGCTGCACTTTGAATGTGACCGAGAGCTGGCTTGATGAAACACCTCGCTTCCTTCTTCTTTTTTGCGGGGTACCTCGCTTCCTAGTGACCAGTCTCTTGGCTGATCGTCCTAAGAATACTTACATATGAATAAATCTCTCTCATTTACCCACAAAAATATTAAGCCATATTAACCATAAAGGAGGGAGTATGGACTAGCACTACTTTTTGGTGTGTCCCGTCAATCTGTAACACCCCGGATGTAACTTGCCATATTTGTAACTTCGACTCTGCCATTTCCGGCTTTAAGTTATGAGATCCCCTTTGTGGTTTGGTTTTTGTCTTTGTTTTGCATTTTGTTCATGTCATGCATTTCATATCATGACATCATGTGCATCACATTTGCATACATGTTCGTCCCTTGCATCCGAGCATTTTCCTCATTGTCCATTTTGCAATCCGACACTCCTACGTGCACCGGAGCACCCTTTTGTTTCTTTTCGTGAGCAGTGTTAACCGTTCTCGGAATGGACCGAGATTTGTCAAGTGGCCTTGGTACACCACCGGTAGACCGTCTGTCAAATTTCATGCCATTTGGAGTCTGTTTGATACTCCAACGGTTAACCAGGTAACCGGGAAGGCCTCTTGTGTGTTTCAGCCCAGCACCCCTCCAAAACGGCCCAATAATCCATCCAAACTAGTCCCATGTCCTCCATCGTCGGATCATGATCATGTGGGAGAAAACTACACTCCATTTGGACACTCCTACCTCCTCCTAGCTATAAATATGTGATCCCCTCCGAATTTTTCGGGTCCAAACCCCAGATCCACTTCCCCTGCCGCCACCCAGCGAACCAGGAGCCGCCACGTCACCGCCGCCATTCCGCGCGCCGCCGAGGCCCGCCGGGCCCAGATCCGGCCCCTGCGGGCCCATACATCGCCGCCCGCACCCCGCCGTCGTCCGCCCGCGTCTCTGCCGCGCCGGCCGCCACCTCCGCCGCCCATCACCCGCGCGCCCCGCACCGCCCCTCGCCGGACCTCGCCCGCCGCCACCGCGCCCTCGCCGGCGACGCCCCGCGGCGGTCCGGTGCCCCGCCGCCCGCTCCACCGACCCGCGTCGCCCGGCGCCCGCCCCGTCCTTCTCTAGTGGAGCTCTGGCTACCTCTCTGTCGTCCTCTCCAACTCCGTCCGCCTCCGGAACCATCTCCAGTGAACCTCGATCCGCGAGCTCGAAGAACCCTAGATCTAATTCGGAAGGTCGTTTTTCCTCCAAGTCCTTTCCCCCTCATGTTTTATGCCCCTGTTCATCATGCCATAACTCCATGACCGTAGCTCCGTTTCATGCGCATGATATATCAAAATGTTCATTGGGAGATGCTATTCATTTCTTTACATTGTGGCATGCTTGTTTGAGTTCATCTTGATGCCCAAATCACTTATGCATGAGTGCTATAAATTGTTAGGTGTTGTTACTTATCAGAGTATGTTGTTTTGTCATTTTTGTCACATTTGTTGTGTGCATCATATGGCCATGCCATATTTATAGAGGTTCTTGCCATGTATTTTTGTGATCTTTGTGGTGACTAACACAAGCATGCGAACTAGGCTTTGTGATCTTTGCCATGTATTTTCCTTATGTTATTTTGATGCCATGTAAACTTGATGCTACAGTGAGATCCATGCTTGTTTTGGGTATCTTCGGTAAGGGTGTTTTGAACATATGGTTATGCTCTATCCATACATGCCCATGTTTGCAATTATGGAGTGACCTAGCATGTCTTAATGTTGCTCTACTTTTGCTACAAAATGTTCCTGGAAGATTGTTTACATGTTAATCAATTTTGCTATGGTTGTTGCTAGTGATCCATGCATACTATGAACTTGCTCTTGCCATGGTTAGCTTCATGAACATGTCATATTGCTGATGCTATGCTTGTTTTGTCATGCAAGGCTTTGTGGTGAGTGATTTGAGCTCGCAAAGATGCCTACATAACTCTATTTATGCCATGCTCTGTTTTCTGCTAAGTCTGAAACTGTTAATAAAACTTGCTATGTTTACATGGGTGCCATGTTATCTTCTGTGCCTTTTTGGCTCATGATCAGTAAAGGACTTTTGTTCTATGCATTTAGTAGATTCATGCCATGCCTTGTATTGCTATTGTATGTTCCGGTAGCATGTTGTTTGCTAGCTCTAAACATGGCTTCCTGGTGTTACTTTCTGGCATGTTAGTATTTTCACTAAGTCTGTGATGCTGATATCTTTTGCACTTTTGCCATGCTTGTTTGAACCTGCTCTTGTGTGATTTAGTTGTAGCTCAGTGTTCATGTTTTCTCAAGCATCCTTAGTACATCACTGCCATATGCTTTGTTGCTATTTTCGAGTGCAGTAGCTTAGTTTCTTGTTGCATTCTAGATGGCATCGTGCTGTCAATCGCAGATTTGTGACATTTTTGTTTTGCTTGCCATTTGCAAACCGTGCATCTGATTCCGGTGATCTTTATATCAATTTCGACCGAAATCATATCATCTTTCCAGCGGCACATTTTGTTTGCCAAGTTGATGCCGTGTTCATCCTTTTCCTTCCGGAGCACGCATATGCATTGCATATGACATCCCGCATGTCATGCCATGTTTTGCATCATGTTGCTTGTGCATTGCACCGTGGTTGATTGTTGTTCCTTTGCTTGTGTTCTTGCTTTGGGTAGAGCCGGGAGACGAGTACGTGATCGAGGAACCTGTTGAGTACGCTAACAAGGATCAAGCTTTCGTCAACTCTGAGAACTTTGCAGGCAAGATGACCATACCCTCGAAATCACTTCTATCTTTGCTTGCTAGTTGTTCGCTCTATTGCTATGCCGCGTTACCTACCACTTGCTAGATCATGCCTCCCATATTGCCATGTCAAGCCTCTAACCCACCTTTCCTAGCAAACCGTTGTTTGGCTATGTTACCGCTTTGCTCAGCCCCTCTTATAGGGTTGCTAGTTGCAGGTCAAGATTAAGTTTGTTCCATGTTGGAACATGGATATTGTTGGGATATCATTATTATCTCTTATTTAATTTAATGCATCTATATACTTGGTAAAGGGTGGATGGCTCAGCCTTATGCCTGGTGTTTTGTTCCACTCTTGCCGCCCTAGTTTCCGTCATACCAGTGTTATGTTCCTTGATTTTGCGTTCCTTACGCGGTTGGGTGTTACGGGAACCCCTTGACAGTTCGCTTTGAATAAAACTCCTCCAGCAAGGTCCAACCTTTGTTTTGCCATTTGGCTACCTACCACCATATACCTTCCCTTGGGTTCTGCAGACTCAAGGGTCATCTTTATTTTAAACCCCCCAGGCCAGTGCTCCTCTGAGTGTTTGTCCGAACTAGAGTCCTTTGCAGCGCCACCTCGGGGAAACTTGAGGGTTGGTTTTAGTTGTATGGAGTGCTCATCCGGTGTGCCCTGAGAACGAGATACGTGCGACTCCTATCGGGATTTGTCGGCACATTGGGCGGCTTTGCTGGTCTTGTTTTACCATTGTCGAAATGTCTGGTAACCGGGATTCCGAGACTGATCAGGTCTTCCTGGGAGAAGGAATATCCTTCGTTGACCATGAGATCTTGTGATGGGCTAAGTTGGGACACCCCTGCAGGGTATAAACTTTTGAGAGCCGTGCCCGCGGTTATGTGGCAGATGGGAATTTGTTAATATCCGGTTGTAGAGAACTTGACACTTAACTTAATTAAAATGAATCAACTGCGTGTGTAGCTATGATGGTCTCTTTTCAGCGGAGTCTGCAAAGAGAACATGGTCTCGTGTTATGCTTGAACATAAGTAGCTTCAGGATCACTTCTTGATCACTATTAGCTTCTCGACCATGCGTTGCTTCTCTTCTCACTCTCTTTTGCGTAAGTTAGCCACCATATATGCTTAGTGCTTTGCTGCAGCTCCACCTCACTACCCCTTTCCTACCCTTAAGCTTAAATAGACTTGATCTCGCGGGTGTGAGATTGCTGAGTCCCCGTGACTCACAGATACTTCCAAAAAGATGCAGGTGCCGATGATGCCAGTGCAGGGGACGCTACCGAACTCAAGTGGGAGTTCGACGAGGATTCGGGCCGTTACTATGTTTCTTTTCCGGATAATCAGTAGAGGAGCCCAGTTGGGACAATCGGGGATCTAGCATTTGGGGTTGTCTTTCTTTATTTTGGTTCTGTAGTCGGACCTTTGATTGTACTTTGGATGATGTATGGATTATTTATGTATTGTGTGAAGTGGCGATTGCAAGACGACTCTTTATCCCTTTCTTATTCAGTACATGGGATGTGTAAAGATTACCCCTCTTGCGACAGACCTACCATGCAGCTATGCCTCTAAGTCGTGCCTCGACACGTGGGAGATATAGCTGCATTGTGGGTGTTAAAAACTCGCAGAACGAGAAGCTTGCCGGACAAGGTGAAGCTTGTTTACACCCTCTCCGTCTACCTCAAGCTTGGTGGCTCGCAGGACGAGGAGAAGCTTTTGACTAATGTAGCCTACCCTTGCCCAAGCGGTGGACGTGCAACAGTTCATTCAGTGTCAGATTGCCAGAGGCATACACTTATTACCATCATTGTTCGACTTGCCGAAGAGGCAAAGAGCCAAGCGCAAGGTTTAGTAGTATGAGTAGTATTACCACTAGTATACAGATACTAGGAACCGCATGGTGGAGCATCTGTACTCTTATTTTATTTTAATCTCTAATAAAGTACACATTTATTCGGGAGAAGTGCGGAAAACGGCAGCCCAATAGTACTATTAAAAACATCGAACATGTAAGACCTCCTCCAATGCAAAGGTGCTTAGATGAGGTGCTAAGTATATTAAATGCCTTAGCAACTCAAGTCCCCAATGCAAAGGTGCTAATCTTTTGGGTGCTAATCTTCATGCATTTAATTAGTTGTAGACTCAAAATTGTGCTTCCACCTAGGTACATGTGCTTAGTACCGTTTCTTCCTGGGGTCACCATTCTACTCTCTTTCTTGTTAACTAGCATACCACGTTAGATTTCTTGCATAGTTGGCAACCTTAACATCTATACAAAGAGGAGCATTGGGAGGGGCCTAATGATGATATCGATCAACCATGCTAGAATATATCTTGGCCTCCATGCGATCCATCTGTGTGTTCTCGCTCATCATCTTTCTTAGACTAGTCACAATAGGTAGTAACTTAGACTAGTAACATGTATATGTTACTATTCTATGTTACTACAACTATAGTGGGGAGTAACATATGTGTGGTGTCATGCAACACTTTATTTATTAGGTTGTAGACTCATCTTGTCTTGGTATGTGGGATGTAACAGTAACTAGCTATGTGACCACATGCCTCTCTTTCCTCATTAATTACTCGCCACATTGTCGGTGCAACAAACCATGGGTCTGTTGCCTAGACTGTGCACAAGGACGGGAACGAGGTTGAAGGACCAGCCCAAGTCAAAATACAAGAAACCAAGAGATTCTAAGGACCACCATGCAGATCAGAGGGACCAAGGACGACCCAAGGAAGCAGGATATCGTCAAGAGAAAAGCCTCCCTTGTCGGGCAGGCGAGCCCGGCAAGGGGCGAGGCCACCCCCAGAAGCAGACAACCGAGGTGCCCGGCAGGGCCTGCTGGGGCTCATGGAGGCAAAACCGCCTCACAAACCACTCCACCATGACCCACGTGGTTGATCAGTGCGGTGTCAAGCCGCAAAGTGATTAAGTGGCAGCCGTTCGCCACACGGCAACCATTTCCTACAGAAGAAACCCACAGATGACACCCGTCCTGCGACGTGTCAAGAGAACAGGCGTGGAGCTGGCAATATAGCCTAGCAAGCCTTGTCGGGTAACCAACGATGTGACGTTAAGCGGCGCATTTAATGCGCCCCGTCAGCCCATAGAGTTAGGTATGATAGCACTGTTTGCCATCTTATTAGTGCATAATGACTACTTTGCCACTGTGGTTACCCCTTGATCTGTAAAAGGAGCCCCATGGCAACTGTAGAAAGGGTTAGTAGGTTGGATAACTCACACCCCCATACGCGCGTAGTCGCTGCTGCCTGAGGCAACCCCTGCCGGGCAAGTGTACTACGCACCACCACCTTTTCCACAATCAATCCACTAAAGTAGGAGTAGGGTTTTATGCCTTGCAGCGTCCCGAACCTGGGTAAATTGCTCGTGTGATCTCTGTCGCGCTACCCCACGCTCGTTTTCTCTTTGTGCAATGCGTCGCCCCCATGCCGAACCATCAAGGGACCTCCTGGTCCCATAGGTGGCCGTGGTTTCCCGTGACATCTTTGGCGCGCCAGGTAGGGGACTCGCTTGCGCGAGCCTGAAGGCGTACGCAGTGTGTCATCTTCACCACCATCTTCATCATCGGCGACGCCATCGACCATGGCGCCTAAGAAGAAGCCCAGTCCTCCAGCTCATCCATCCTCTTTGAAGGCTCCGCCGACCGTGGCCTCTGACGTTGCGGGGGGTGCGGAGGCACACGAGGGCGCGGACGCTGCTACGGAAGTGGTCGGAGTAGGCGGCTCCATCAGCACTTCACCCGCGGCCGACGTAGGAGCAGGAGGTGCTGGAGGAGAGCCACAGCATCAGCACCCCGACGGCCACGCTCCCCCAGGTACGAGTGAGGGAGCCACTCCATCTGCGCCCCTCTCCCCCATCGACAGGCACAGCCGCAACAACGACGCTCGGACGGGGGCGAACCGCCGCCCTCCGGCCGCCCCCACCACGGGTGCGGTCGCAGCGCGTACACCTCCCCCAGGGTGGGCCGACCAAGCCGATGCGCCCGACGGAGCCACTGACCCTCAAGCGCTTTCGCCGCACCACGTAGCGGGGCGTTAACGGGCTCGAACTGACGATGGGCTGCAATGGTGTCAAATCTTTAACGGGCCGTTGACGGAATGAATTGGCACATCTCGTATGGGTCGTGGGCTTAAATGGACCTGACACAACTAGGCCTTATATGGGCCGGCCTGCTATTTTTTACTGGGCCACATTTTTCACCGGAATGGGCCACTGTTGAGCCATGCCACATGTCGAACTATCACAGGCGCCTCCTATCCAATGAGTGGATGAAATCTGTCCCAACGGTGAGGCAACACATGTTTCCTCCGGCCAATGATGATTTTACACGTGGAAAATCCCCATTGGTCCAGGATGTTAACGGGTTATCGGATGCAAAACCGGACCTGATAGCTTAACGGTGTTCCGTTACGGTGGATGTCACGTGTCAGTCACCCTTGATGAAAGCACTTCTGTGATGCGCGATTTATCATCATGGAAGTGGACACTTCCGTGATGATAATTTTGGTAATGTCATGGAAGACTTCTACAACAGCACAAGTATGACTATCTTGATTCTGTCATAAAATCGTCATGGATGTACATGCATGACAAAAACATGACCTACTGTGACAAACACATATCATCACGGAAGTGTATTTTTTTGTAGTGAGCTGAGCTCGTGCCATGGCCTCCGAAGTCGTACTTGGCATGGATGTTGATGAAGTTGACCGTACCGTCGCTCGGCTCCTGACGGTGCCAGCGGCGGTAGCGTTGCGCCCACGCTGCTGCTGCTGGGCGACTACCTGGAATATCGGCCCGATGAGATTTCAGCCTGTTAACGGCCCATTCAGTGGATGGTCCAATTTTCACAATGTACATCTTTCGGCCTTTTAGCGACCCATTTAAATGTTGGGCTAATTTTCGGCCCGGTGTTTTATTTCAGCCTGTTGACGGCCCATAAATCAGTTGGGCCATTTGTAGTCAGACCTGAGTTTCGGCCTTTTAGCGACCCATTTAAGTGTTGGGCCAATTTCTGGCCCGGTGTGGCTTTCAGCCTGTTGAAGGCCCATATATCTGTTGGGCCATTTGTACTCGGACCTGAGTTTTGGCCTTTTAGTGGCACATTTAAGTGTTGGGCTAATTCTCAGCCCTGTGTGCCTTTCAGCCTGTTAACGAACCATAAATGAGTTGGGCCATTTGTAGTCGGACCTGAGTTTTGGCATTTTAGCGGCCCATGCCCTTCATGGTCCAATACCAAGCTGGTTTCTCTTTTCGGCCTGCTAAAGGCCCATAACACAGTTGGGCCATTTACAATATGACCTGACTTTCGGCCTCTTAGCGGCCCATGCTCTTCATGGTCCAGTACAAAGCCCAGTGTCTCTTTCGGCCTGCTAAAGGCCCACAGTATAGTTGGGCCATATGTAGCCCGAACTTAGTAACGGCCTGTTAACGGCCTGTGAAATCAATTGGGCCCACCTGTTGCCCGCTTTGATGCCGGCCTGTTAACGACCCGGGACTTAAGAGGGCCGACCATTAACTTCCGACCTGGTAACGACACATTAACTTAATGGGCCCACTCAAGTTCGTACATGTCTTTAGGCCAAATTAGATAATTTGAGCCCATTACGATGAGCAATTATGCACAAGACCAAAACCGATCAAGCAAAGGTACGAAATACATGGAAAAACGTTGCACATCCAACATATATTACAGGAAATTACATCAACTGGGCAATCAAAGATTGATGGCAGTGCAAATAAATGAACAGAACCTAATGATCTACAACGTCACAATCTGCAACCTCAGCACGGATGACACCCATAAGCATGTGGGCAAGTTCTTGCTACTTTGCTACACTGTCTTTGAAACATTGATCAGTTGTTGTGTCGCATGACTCTGCACCTCTGGTTCCTCCATCATTTCCATCATTCCTTCAGCCATTAATTGGTTCACAAACATACATTTTTTGCGTTGCATTCGAGACAGAGGATACTGAACAGATCTAGATGGCGATTTTGGCAGGCTTGTATTATTGATAGTGGAGAGTGTCTCGACCATTGCATCATAGCATAAATTAGGAGGGGAACCAAACAGATTAATCATGAGTTATTAACATATTACCTGGCCTAGATTTATTGGAAAGAAACAATGGGGTTGCCTTGCTGTTTTCAGAGTTTGTCTTCTTATCTTCAACAGCCTGCACCAAATTAAGACACTAGCATTGCTATCATTGGCCAAGTCATATAATAGGAAAGCAACATTGGCACAACGAACGTTTGGGCAACTAGCCAACACCAAATTAACACAATATGGCACAACTGTCATCAGCCAGGTAAGGTAATACGAAAGCAACATTGACACAATGAATGAATGGACAACCAGAGTAGTACTACAATTCAGTAACGTGCATGATATGAGATAGTACACTCATGCAGCTCTGTATGCAAAACTACTAGGCAGTTTTCTTTACAAAAATCAACATTGGCGTCTTTAACATTTTGCTACAACTAATTTTAGATCAGATAAAGGTTGGATTCATGCCGATTAACAAAAAACATGCCGATGTAAAAATATAGTGATATACAACAGGTACTTACATCAGCATTGGGGCACAAAGAATTTCCGCAAGATATTTTCCTCGAATACAATCCCAATGAAGGAAGTCTTCTATCATTTAACCTTATTTTCTAAAAGAGAGATGGGTAAGAAACATGTAGAAAAATATGATCAGAATGCTATAAAATTTCATGATGCGAGGATACGCACATGCTTCTTAGAATGGAGTTGGCATTCTTTTCTGGACTGGAGCGGACTAGTTGTTTGGCCACTGGAATCTGCTTATTATCAGTAGGAGTTGGGTTTCTCTGTGCTGGAGCAGTATCTATAAAAACTGGAGTTGGTTTATTATCTCCTGGCGTTTGGATCTTTTGCAAAGACCTGGTTTGTAACCCTTCATATTCTAACATAGTCGTCTTCCCCTTGCATGCCTTGTATAGAAGAATGGTGCTTCAATTATAAAACATGCTAAAGTAGAGAGATGAAATAGGTACTAAAGAATAGAAAGGCATGACATATTGACATGTATTCCCTCCATCCAGGAAAAAATGGATGGGTCTAGGTGTATTTCATTTCTAGATACATCCTTTTTTATCCATATCGGCAACATGTAATCCGGATGAAGGGAGTATGGGGTAAGAGCTAGGGATACGACATGACAACACAGTAAAAAAACACTAGTTGAATATAAAACTGTATGCTATCGAAATACGTACAGAAAAAATTAAGGCAACATACACGTGTATGATTGGGAAACTAAGATGGCATTGCAACAGAGCACTGGAACATCACTTCAATGTAAAAAACATGGTATGATAGACAGATGAAGTACATACTGATGAATAACAATGCATAAGATATTCAGAAGCATGATGTCCAAATTAAGCAGATGGCATTGCGATAGAGTAGAATGACAGTACTTGGATTAGAAAACATGTTATCATGAATGGAATATGTACTGAAAAACAGGAAGGCATGGCATATTTACATGCATGATCAGCATGTTAAGCACATGGCATTGCAATAGAGTAGATACACTCCAGGACATTATATGCATGTTGTACCAATATCACGGGCCAAGTTAGAGCAAGGACCTTATGTGGTGAAGAGGATTCAACATCTTTCTGCAAGTTTTCTAAAGAACTGCCTTTATATGTTCCATCATCACTACACCACTGTAGAACTTGGGTGACACACTTCTCTAGGCAAAGGTCTATTAATCTCTACAGAAGAATTGTCGGTGTAGCTCTGAAGCTTTGTAATCATATAATCGGTCGGCCAATGTACATCATTATAGACAAACTATGTGTCGGAAATCACACAACAACAATGTATATGTTGGCAATCACTTAGTGGCATATTATTTGTTAGTAGATGTGCGCGCCCTGATAGTTTTTCAGTCGGCGTAGGTATGTACTTGATGGCAGATTAAGTGACGACGTAGGTAGGATGTATAGATACGGATTAAGTGTCGGCGTATGTGGACACGTGTCAAACAACGGAAGGCCAAAAAATTGCCGAGTGAATTAGGCGCGAGAGCCCAAAGTTTTCACTGCGGGCGGCCCAGTTTTCACCTCACTTGGCCAAGTACCCCCAAACGTTCTAAAAAAAGTACCCCCAAACAATCCCGTAGCCTCACATCCACTCGCGTGAACCCTACCCGCCCCCGACCCTGCCCACAATTTCTGCCGCCGCCGCCGTTCTCGGGGTCTCCGTCCGGACCCGTCCCTGCCGCCATCAGCGCCCATAGCCCCGAGGTCCCGGACCCCTCCATCGCCTGCCTTTTCCCGGCCCCTTCGCTGCCACAACATGGGCATCTTCGCTGGCCCGAGTTTCCACCGATGGCTGTGACCATATCCCAGATCCCCTAACCCCATCCACTCATGCCTTCCCCGGTGCTGTGGCCAAGGGCAGCTCCGTCCGCCCGGACCTTCACAAACCACCACTAGCCCTCAAGAAGGACCAAGTCAGCGCCCTCCTCTTCCTCCTCTAAGGAAAAGATCTCGTCTCCAACAAGCTCGGCGACGCCGCCACCAATGGCGCGATGTCTCATGAAAGGTTTCTGCAAACTTCGTCTGTTGTCACCAACAGCAATTTGTTTTATGCTGCGTCCCAGGAAAATTATCTTCTGCCATTCTCATATGCCTACCTAGTTGGCTGTATCTATTAGTTTGGTCTGAGAAGCTCTAGTCTATTATGTGATGCTTTATTTCTCTAAAAATGCTATGGATCTGAAAAATTTCAGGTACTCTATTATAGATCTGGTGTGACTCTAATGTTGTTGCACTATTGTTATCATTGTAGACTATTAATGCATTTATTTCCATGTGAAAATGGTTATGATTTCTATGTGAAAATGATTATTATTTATCGATAAATATGTTTCTTACTTCCCTGTGAAAATCTAGATCAAAACTCTCTTTGAATTAGTCTGTTATATGCTTCAATTAAGGAACGGTATTTGTAGTAAGACAGTGTAAATTGTGACCAGTTCTTATTTTCGGACTGTAGAGCTGCTTGTTCCTGGCAAACAACATATTTGTAGGTAATTTTATTTGAACTGGAAACAAATAAACAAAACCATTTGTTAACTGAAGTGTAGACCATTCTTGTCGAGTTTTTTTGTTCTAAAGGTTGTCCAGTGTTGTTAAGTGTTTAACTATGGTCGTGTTGGCATAATTAATCGTTCTCCACATGCTAAAATGGCAATTCCCTCTTGACCAGGTTGTTCCCATGTGTTGACATAAATAACTATGGTCGTTCCCATGTGTTTGGCCAATCTGAATAGCAGAACAAAAACGTAACGCTCTAAACCTTCAGATTCAGTATGTGGATCCATGCAAGTTTGATCACTGGCATACAATAATATGATGATAAGCTTTGTTGTTATATTTTCAGCTTGTGCTAGAGGCATGCCGCTGGCACCGCTGGGCCCTCACTGATCTTATACAAGCCATTTGAGGATATGCCGTGGTAAGTCAGCAAATGGAATGGATGGATCCATCATTTTGCCATCCTGATGCTTCTCGAGGGTTTCCTTTTTGTTGACCAGTCCAACTAATCCATCATCTTGATGTGCTGGTGCTATCTGATTTCCACTTTTTTCTCATGAGAAGTTTTAGTGGGAATACTAATACATTCTAGTCATCGAATTATCTTAAACTAGGCCCGAGAAATGAATGTTCGGTTTATCACAAACAATATAAATATGTATTAGCTTAGTATCTTGGCACATGAGCTATTTTCAGTCAATGTGCGGCGAGTCCACTTGGAACTTAATAGGAACTGGTTCTTCTTCTTACGCTCGGCGCTCCATGAGCCCCTTGTACTATTGCTATGGTTTATGTGCCTACTTTTAACTCCCTCGACTGAAATTGGGCGGCTTTGTTTTAGCTGATCTGATACTGTGGGTGGGATCTACAGAACAACCTTGACACGTGTCTTTAATCAGTCCACATTCTGCACAACTCCCACAACTTGAACACCAAGCTCTTTGTCCTTCCGGGTGCATGGACCAACGCGGACTAGCTATAATGTGAAAATTTTGCCTAATTAACAACCAACATTGTTGCACTACAATTCGAGTAATTAGAACAATACAAATTGTAAAATGATTGTCCACTCAAGCTTTTGTTGATACTTATTATACCTTGTATCAAGATGGACGAGTGCTACAACGTGTGCCTTGATGGTCAAGTATTAGAGTAAACCAAATGGTGTGGACGAAGAAACCACCGCACACATAGCTCTCTAGTCTATCTGAAATTAAAACTTATTTGTGAGTCAAGTTTGGCTGGAGCATTGCGTGCTGACATTTTCTTGCCTTACTTTGTTTGTAGTCAAGATTCTATGATTGGTCTTCTTGGTTTGACATCCAATTCAAAAATCTGTTCACTTCCCTGGAGCAGTCATAGAGGCAGTGGTAGAGCGTGACAAGCAACCAAGTGGCACCAAATTCAAACTAAAAGAAAAATATGTGTGATAAATTGAAAACAGGTGCGGCTTAAGTACTTCTAATCTGAATCAAGTTTCTTTAATTGATACAATAATAGCTTGGCTGACCGAGTTGTAACATTTGAATTAAGCTCACATGGATCACATCTTTTTACATGGCGCCCAGATGCAGCAGCAAGCCGCCGGTGATGATCGGTGGCACACAATACGGCAGGAGCATTAGATGACGAGAAGGGCAACATCAGTGCTGGCGTGCAGATGTAGCAGCAAGCTGCTGGTGATGATCGGTGGCGCACTATATGGCAGGAAAATGAGATGACGAGAAGGGCAGTAGCAGTGCTGGCATGCAGATGCAACAACAAGCCGCTGGTGATTATCGGTGGCGTACAATACGACATGCATCAACATTGGTGGCGTGCAGATGCAGCAGCAAGCCTTCAGTGATGCTTAGTGGGGCGCAGCATGACATGATAAATGGATGGCAGAGAAGGTGGCATCACTCCCCTGTTTGTCTTCCATGAGCCTCCGCCAGTGCATAGAGGTACTACAACATACTGCATACATCAAGTTTACTGTTTTTGAACTTCGACACATACTTGACAAACTTGTGTATATGTGTTTTATTTCTGGAACTACACTGCAAAAGTTGTATTTTAATTGATTATTTTCATAATTTACTGGGACAACATGGGTCTTGGGTCTGATTCTAATCTAGTCAAATGTAAGTGGCATGGCATGCCTCATATTAGTTGGCTTCAGTGTTCTCCCATCCTCTGATCTCCTAGGTTTCTCCATTGATGCATTTAAGTGATTTTTGATGTCCTGCTATTAAGTAAATAGTCTGTGCTAAAACTTGTGTATATGTGCACCTCATGAATTCATTAACTTCTGAATGGCTTGTCATGCTACTTGTGTTTAGGACCAAATCCTTTAGTTCCATTGGTTCAGTTTACATGCAAGTTACCAGTCTTGCTAATGTACATGTATATGTGTACTTTTTTAAACTTAAACTATCCTAGTTCATTTATTTCCAGTCTACAACTTCCAATGAAATAAGCATGCAAATGAAACATTAATATACACAACAATCAGCACATTAATTTAATGCCATCGGGGACTAGTTCCTAGTTGTATATTTCTGTTTCTGCGAGTATTCACATAAACAATCAAGTACAAATTAGCATGTGCCTCTCTAGCCTGCCAATCTTCATATGAGTTTTGAACAACTTCTGGGTTCATTGCACTTTCTTGACAAATTTGTCTGGAATATTTTCAGGTACACAGCCACCTAGCGCTTGGATGTGAGGACTTGGAGTGTCATGGAACATTTGGTTGTTTGCCATATTTTGGATTAGCCTACTTCCATTGTATCATTAATCTTATGTGTGTTTTGGCCCATTTGGTGCTTCAAGTCTTTTGGATTAGAAACTTTGTGCTCATGGATGTAATTTGTCTGTGAACCCTTTCAGACTAGCAAATAGTGGTCCTTATGTCACTTGTGTATTCTAGATGGTCATACTATGATTATTGTTGTGTTTGTGAACCTGTGTGAGTATATATGTATGATTTTTAACTTGTCATCATTGTTGTGCAATATGTGTTCATCTTGATGCTATTTGTGGATAACATTTGAACATTGTGTATGCATATGTATCAAATTATTGTTTTGGCTTTACTCTATCTTACCAACAATTAATTTGTTGGTAAACAAAGGTATATACCTAGCCGAACAGAATAAGTGTCGGCAAAGGTATAGACATAGAAGGAAAATCCATGTGTTGGCCAAAGTAGGGTGTATGTTAACACACCAACTGTTGGCGGAGGTAGGGTGTATGTCCACAAACCAACTGTCGGGAAAGGTAGGGTGTATGTACGCATCCAATGTGTCGGCATAGGTGGGGTGTATGTCGACTGAAAATGTGTCGGGAAGTAAATAACTGTCGGCAATACTTCCGCCCACAGCAAGTCCTCCGACTGTTTTACCTTTTGTCAGCATTGGTGTTGGCTATAGTTTTTCTGTCGGCAAAGGTACCCTATGGCAACATATTGATGTGTGGCCAAAGCGCTACCGTGATGTAGTGCATATTGGGTATCATTGACATCAAATTTATTGGCCTTTACATTGTTCCGTGGGGTTCTTGTGGATATATCAATGTGTGCAATTATATCTGACATGCATGGAAGACAATTAGTAGTTAGATTTATGTAATGAGTGCCTGTAGGAGACGACATAAATAGTAGGACTGGGTTAACTAGCAGCAACAGGTCTCAAAAACTAAAGGGAGAACACAAATGAAAGCTACAGAATATGTATCGTTTGTACTCGAGATTAACTAGATGGCACTAAAAAGTACTAAAGAATAACATAGGTAATACTAGAAGTGGTATAATACTATAATCACCTGCCTGTGGGATAGCATTGGCTGATGGATGATAACTATAGAACAGCGTTACCTAAAGAACAAGTATCTTAGCTGAACTATGGAACATCGTTAACTCCTGAACAGGACCCATAAAAGATCAACATGAATATACAGTGAAATGTGATGATCTATTTTCCATGCTTAGATGAATAACAAAGCCATAAATGTTGCACACAAGTAAGATGAGGGTACAGCCTATCATGCCGCCATCCATAGGAGTGAGCATCATGTGCCGACTTGTCGATGGCCCTACAGTTGTTGTGGCTGTCCATGTCGGGCACGTGCATTCGACGCAGGGAACTGTTGAGTGGGGACTATAGCTCCCATATGGTGTATGCTTCCCTTGTTGGAACAGCTGCGGTGAGTCGGAAGACGGTATGGCTGAAGACCCAGATAACACATAATGTAAAGAACGACACATCTCTTTGATCTAAAGAAATACACTAAGAGATCAACAGCAAGGTACGAGAGTGGCCACACGTCTGTTGACTGAAGACTAAATTCGGGTCACACGATTTTATTTTATTTTGGTACTGTCCGATCTACGCCGGATGGCTTGATGGCCGTCTTGTGCCTCCCGGCTGACACTATTAGGAATCTTCCGCGAAGAGCCAGTGACCAACGACAGAGCAGCCTACCTCCACTGTCCGTGGCCCCGGCCAAAACCCCGCTCCCCACCCCACCGCGCTACCGTGGTTCCGCCGCCCCCGGGCCAATCCACAAAGACTCCCGTCATCCAGATCCGGCGGCGGCAGAACCTTCAACCCACGCAACTCTAAGATAGCCATCTAAGCGCTGCTTCCATGGCGAACTTGCGGCCCCGCACCCTTATGTTAGACACCAGCCAACCGGCAGCCTAGGAGCTCCGCCGCCTCGAGGGGTGCTGCTTCCCATTGGGAATCGATTGGCCCAGAATAAAAATTAGGCAATTGATCCCTAGATAGAGTGATTTGAGATGAGGGTGCGATCTATCTAGCGGCATGGTGAAGTAGGCAGGTCCAGCTGCCGAGTCAGTGAGGCCGGCGCGGTTGCGGTGGCGACCGGCGGCAGGGAAACAGCAATGTCGCGACGGTCGACGGCTACTGGGAAGCATCGCCGGGACTCTAGACGGATCCGAAGTTGGAGCCGCTCCGGCGCTGTGAACAACGGCAGGGGTGAATCGGCTCCGATACAGTTCACGCGGCCCTCGTCGAGGCAGCTCCAGCAGCACAGAGTAAGAGGCACACGGCCTAGTGCACGATGGCAAATGGACAACGTCTCCGGCATCAGGGAGGAGTGCGGCTGTGAAATTGGTGCGGTGGGGGCGCCATGGAGGAGGGGTTGAGGCTTCGTGGCTTGGGAGAAGGGAGCTTCCGGGGAGAAGGTGATTTGGCGCCCACAAGGTATGTATGGGGGGGGGGGGAATTGGGAGGGGAGTGGAACCATGTTTTACAGACGCATTTGTCTGAAATGTGAGGGGGAGTTACAGTTCTACCCCTACCTTTTGGCTTCTCGGCTTGGGTCTGTGTGCTGAGGGTCGGGGATAGTAGGGTAACTTTGCTTCTCCCCAAATAGTTGGTGGGAGCGATTTCAAGCGAGGAGGGCGTGTTTTGAAATATAGTGGGCACAAGCGATTTCGGGCGAGGAAAGCGTGTTTTGAAATAGTGGGCGCGAGCTATTTCGGGCGAGGAGAGCGTGTTTTGCCAACCATGGTTTATGAATTATTCAGCACATGTCATTTCGGCCGAGGAGAAGGCGCGCTTGGATGAAGTTACGAACCTACCCTCGATGTACAACGGGCCAATTGATGCGTGTCCCACATAGGACGGTAATTTCGCGTCTCCCATTTATTTGCTCGGGTGAATTCAACCAAGCAGGGGATGTTTGACGGTTCTGTAACGCCCTCGATGCGGCTATATCTCCCATGTGTCGAGGCACGACTTAGAGGCATAACCGCATTGAAAGCAATGTCGCAAGTTAGGCAATCATCACAACATCCCATGTAATATAGATAATAAAAGGGGAGATACATAGTTGGCTTACACTCGCCACGTCAATCAAAGTACATAAATAGCATTACAACATTCAAGCACTCATGGCCCGACTACGGCGCCAAAATAAAAGATAACCCAACATGCGACACGGTCCCGATCACCCTCAACTGGGCACCACTACTGATCATCAGGGAAAGACACATATTATCGGTGTGAGTCCTCGTCGAACTCCCACTTGAGCTCAAGCGCGTCATCTGGAACGGAATCATCAGGCCCTGCATCTGGTTTGGAAGTAATCTGTGAGCCACAGGGACTCAACAATCTCGCACCCTCGCGATCAAGACTATTTAAGCTTGTAGGTAAGGCAAGGTATAATATATGTGGAGCTGCAGCAAGCGACTAGCATATATGGTTGCTAACCTATTCGCAAAAGAGAGCGAGAAGAGGGGGCAAAGCGCGAACGAGTAACTAAAGGGGCAACCTGCGGCAAGCATTACTCCAACACCGTGTTCACTTCCCGGACTCCGCCGAGAAGAGACCATCACGGTAACTCACACGGTTGATTCATTTTAATTGTTAAGGTTCAAGTTATCTACAACTGGATATTAACAAATTCCCATCTGCCCATAACCGCGGGCACGGCTTTCGAAAGTTCAAATCCCTGCAGGGGAGTCCCAACTTAGCCCATGACAAGCTCTCACGGTCAACGAAGGAATAGACCTTCTCCCGAGACATTCCGATCAGACTCGGTATCCCGGTTCTACAAGACACTTCGACAAGTTAAAACAAATCCAGCAACACCGCCCGAATGTGCCGACAAATCCCGATAGGAGCTGCACATATCTCGTTCTCAGGGCACACTCAGATTGTCCAAACTTCCGGTAGGCCAGCCCAGAGTTGCCCCTGGTGGCCACCGGCGGCTGACGAGGTGGACCAACACTCAGAGGAGCACTGGCCCGGGGGGGGGGGGGGTTAAAATAAGATGACCCTCGGGCTCCGGAAACCGAAGGGAAAAAGGGGCTAGGTGGCAAATGGTAAAACCAAGGTTGGGCATTGCTGGAAAAGCTTTAATCAAGGCGAACTATCAAGGGGTTCCCATTATCACCCAACCGCGTAAGGAACGCAAAATCCGGGAACATAACACCGATATGACGGAAACTAGGGCGGCAAGAGTGGAACAAAACACTAGGCGAGAGGCCGAGCCTTCCACCCTTTACCAAGTATATAGATGCATTAAGATAACAAGGCAATATAATGATATCCCAACAAGTAAATAAAGTTCGAACAAGGAACAGTCTCCAATCTTCACCTACAACTAGCAATGCTATAAGAGGGGCTGAGCAAAGCGGTAACATAGCCAATCAACGGTTTGCTAGGACATGGTGGGTTAGAGGTTTGACATGGAAATTTGGGGGGCATGATAAGCAAGTGGTAGGCATCATAGCATAGGCATAGCAAAAGAGCGAGCATCTAGCAAAGCAAAGATAGTAGTGATTTCGAGGGTATGATCATCTTGCCTGCAAAGTTGTCAGAGTTGACTGGATCCTCGAAAGTAAACTCAACGGGCTCCTCGTTAGCGAACTCGTCTCCCAGCTCTACCCAAACAAGACAAACAAGCAACAAGGACACAATCAACCACGTGCAAGGCTCAAACAACATGATGCAAATATGGTATGCTATGCGGGATGCGATATGTGATGCATATGCAAGATTTGACAAGGAACGAATGAACCTGGCCTCAACTTGGAAATCCAAGTGTGCCACTAGAAAGATGAGATGAAATCGCTTGAAAACGATATAAAGAACGCCGGAATCGGAGCTACGGTTTGGAACGGCAAGCAATTCCAATATGACCACGTTCTGCGATTTACAGCAAGTAGCCATCTAAATGCAACAAGATAAACATGCTACAGCACCCAAACATGGCATCAAAATACATGGCAGGGATCCACTCATGATGCTTAAGAAAAGACTAGCACTGAGCTACGGCCAATTCATCCATTAACAGGTTCAAACAAGCATGGCAAAAATGCATTTGGTAAACAGATTTCAGACTTAGTGAAATTAACACTTGTCTGGAATTTCAGAACAGATAGCCCACTTTGGAGCATGAAAACTATATGCTACAGGACCTGAACATGGCAAAGTAAAGCATGGCATGGAGCTACTCAAAGAGCTTAACAAAAGTCCCTTAGTGACCTTGAGCCAAAAGGGATCAGAAAATACATTTGCAAGCATGTGAACATGGGAAAAACATAATCAGTTCTCAGACTTAGTGAAAACTGGAGCATGCTGAAACAGATATCAAGTAGGCATGTTTACGAGCTCGATGCACTCACTACAGAGCAAGTCATGACAATCTAAGCATACAACCATCAAGAATACACAAAATATAAGCTAGACATGGCAAGAACAATAACATAGCATGCACGGAAAAACTACAACATCCTCGGCAAAATTGCTAACAAGTAGACAATCTGCCCAGATTCACGAAATGACAAAAGTAGAGCTCGATTGACTCAAGCTAGGGTGCTCCATAATTGCAAAAAAAGAAATGGATGGATAGAGCACTACAATATTAACAAAACATCCTTACTGATCATCCTCAAAAGAGGCATGGATCACTAGTAAACTACAAGAACATATGGCATATTGAGATGAACAGCTCAAGGACTTAGTGGAAATGCTAAGTCCCTGAAATTAGCATTAACGAATGCTCCACTTTGCAAGCTTGTGCTAGTCACCACACACATCAGAAAAAATACATGGGTTGCACCTCTGGATAGATGGAAAAACATGTAACAAAACTCATGAAGAACTCAGGGGCATATCATGCACACATTAATCATGGCAAAAATGACAAATATCTAATTGGAGCAGCAGATCTGACAATAATCTCAAATAGCACTCTTCTAACAGCATTTCGGGCATCAAGATGAACTCAAATGAAAATGATGCAATGAGATGAAATGATGTACTCTCTGAGATGAACATTTTGATATGCTATATGTCCAAAACAGAGCTACGGATGCGGAGATACACCATGATGAAAATAGCTAAATAAACTGAAGACTTAGAAGAAAAACAAGGGGTCAACCCTAGGGTTTCCAGATCCAGATCGGATCTCACCGGAGCACGGACTTCGAGGTTCACCAGAGCGGCTTGGAGCTCGCCGGAGCTGTCGGGGAAGGCGCGGATGGAGGCGGCGGTGTGGTGCACGACTCCGGCAGGTGCCGCGGTGGCCGGCGAGCACCCGGCGGCGGCGGCGGGGCCGGAGCAACGGCGAAGCGGCGCGGTGACCAGTGCGCCGGTGACGAGACGGCGTGCGGCGAAGCGAGGCTGGAGCGGGCGGCTCCCTCGCACGGATGGCGCGGCCTCGCCGGGCGGAGGCGCGGGCGGTTCGGGCCCCGCGGGCCGGATCTGGGCCGCACGGGCCCGCGGCGGCGGAGGAGAGAGGAGGGCGCGGCGTTGACAGGTGGCGATGTGGGAGAGGTCGAGCGGGGCGGCGAAGCTGACTTGGCGCGCTGCTATTGGGCAGAGTGAGGTGGCGGTGTCGCGAGGTAGGGGAAGGCTAGGGTTAGACCGCAAATTTCGGAGGGGATCACTTATTTATAGGTAGAGGGAGCTAGGAGAGTCCAAATGAGGTGCGGTTTTCGGCCATGTGATCGTGATCAAACTACCGAGATGATGGAGGAGGTTTAGCTGGGTTTTGGGCCAAAATGGAAGGGTGTTGGGCTGCAACACACACGAGGCCTTTTCGGTCCCTCGGTTAACCGTTGGAGTATCAAACGAAGTCCAAATGGTACGAAACTTGACAGGCGGTCTACCGGTAGTAAACCAAGGCCGCTTGGCAAGTCTCGGTCCAATCCGGAAATGTTTAATCCCCACACACGAAAGAAAGGTAGAAATGACCACCGGAGGAGAACGAAGCGCCGGAATGCAAAACGGACAACGGGGAAAATGCTCGAATGCATGAGATGAACACGTATGCAAATGCAATGCACATGATGACATGATATGAGATGCAAGACACGATAACAACACATGGAGAGAAAAACCCGAACTCGAGAAAATAAAATAACTTAACGCCAGAAACGGCAAGAGTTGGATTACATATTGGGAAAATCATATCCGGGGTCTTACAGGTTCGTTCAAAATTTGGGGGAACGAGCATCCACGTCTACCTTACCAAGTCGATTCGAATCAAATTTTGAAATATTAGCTTGCCACTTCTTTTTTAGATGGAGAGATGACACTTGAGAGTAATGTGTTTTTACATGCTCGTTGCTAGCGATTTACTATATGACAAATAGTTGACCCACTCAAAAACGGGAATCAAACCCAAATGAAATATCTCAATTCAATGAAATAGCTCGTTCACCAGGTCAAAATAGTGAACTAAATCCAAAATTGAACACCTCAATCGAGTAGCATGTTGTACGGTATTATAGTAGTCCATGAACATGTTGAAAGTCAAATTAATGAACTTGTCTGATATACACATATATCCGTTCATGTGTGGATTGCAGACAACATGTTCTCCGATTTAAATATTTGAAAGCAAGTTTATATCGAAACAAGGTTTATATCAGTCTTTGATGCATAAAACGCGACCTCCCCCTCTCTCGGACTCTTGCTCTCTCTATCTCTCGCCGACAATTTTCAATTCTATCGCACGCATCCAACACAGAAACCTTGCTGGTCCCTCTCGCTTTCTCTCCATCTCTCTCTCTCTCTCTCTCTCTCTCTCTCTCTTTGTGTGTGTGTTGGGGGGTCTTTCTAGTTCGCATGCATATATACTCCATCTATAGGTCTCTCTCGCACACTATGTATGATTCTCCAGTCCAAGATAGATATCTTGGGTGCACTCATCGTACGCACACAAATTCCTTGGCTTGTTGCTCTTAACTCTCTCACGCACCACTATGTCGTCTTGGAGCTCTCCCCCCCTCTCTCAAACTCTCCATCTACCTGGGTCACACATACACATGCATATCTCACTCGCACTCGATGGGCCCATCTAAAACTCTATCTCTCTCCCTCCTTCTCTCTCCATCTCACACGCACACAAACACACACAATCTCATACCTAGCTAGCCAAGTATGATGTTCTCTCACTCAATTGTAGGCACACGCAGTCCCCCCCTATATGTATATGACTAGCTAATCTTAGTCTCCATCACAAAGATGTGCATGGGCTATCTCGATTTCTCTCGGGGCATCTTTCTATCGCGCACGCACCTCCCTCGATCTCTCACCCATATAGTCCCCTGATGATCTCAAGGGGATCTCTCTAGCACAAACACACCCTCTCGCCCTCCCCATGCCTCCATGTTCTCCATGTGTCCCTCTCGACCGTGGTTCCTTGTTGGCAAGACCTCTGTTCAATATGTGCTATAGGGGTGTCTCTCTCTGTTGCAAACAATCACACACTAGCTATCTTCGTGTATGTCCTCGCCTCGCTTTTCTATCTCGGAGATGCATGCGTGAGATGTTCGCCTAAGAAACGAAAAAACACACACTCTCTCTAATTTATCGTTTGTTGTCACTTTCTCTTTCACACACATACTCTTTTTGCACACTTACTCATTCTCCTTCACACGCACTTGATCTCTCTCGACTTAGGCACTCTCCTCGGTCCATAGCATATTGATTTATTGAAAAGTCAACCATCATAAAGTTTGACCATGTACGTGGAGAAAAACAATTACATCTACAACGGTAAACATATACCATTAGATTCACCATGAGATGTAGTTTCGTATGATGTATCTTTGGTATTGTAGATATAAATAACATTTGTGTAAACCTGATCAAAGTTTCCAAAGTTTGACTTCTAAAAAATTTACATGCACTGCATTATCGAGCGGATGGAATATCTCTTTCCCCCTCTCAGCTATCTGACGCACCACTCAGCCTTATCGGGGCTCCTCAATCTCTCTTAAACATTATATCTCCCTGGTTCACACATACACATGTCTCGCTCACGCTATACATATAGACCCATCCAACACTCTCCGCCCTTGTTCTCTCTCTCTATGTGACACGCACCCCCTAATAAGTACCATAATCCCTCACTCCATCATAGGCGCAAGCACTCCCCCCTAAGTATGATTATATCTCACTAGCCATCAGGAGCACACGTATTGTCTCCTTCCATCCATACGTCTATCTCGATATCTCTCGGGGTATATTCTATCACGCACACACCTTGTCACTCGATCTCCCACCCATGTAGTCCCATCACGATCTCCAGGGGATCTCTCTGTGACAAACATACACTCTCTCCTCCCCATATCTGCATTTTATCCGTACGTCTCTCTCGACCTCTCTCCCTTGTTTGTCAGACCCCTCTTGGCCACGTGCTAGGGGTCTTGCTCTCTTGGTTTCAAACAACCACACACTATCTCCTCACCTTGCTTCCATTGTCGAAGATGCATGTGTGATATGTTTGCATAAGACATACACATTTTTTCTCGACTTTTATCGAGTGTTGTCCATGTCTCTTTCACACACGCACACACACTTTTTTCACTCACTCTTTCTATTTCACTCTCTCTCTCTCTAGTTAGGGACTCTCTCATGTCCATAAGCATATGGATGTTTTGAAAAGTCAAACCTCAGAAAAGTTTGACCAGGTATATGTGAAGAAAAACATTTACATCTAGAACGATCATTAGATTCATCACAACATGTACTTATATCATACTATCATTTATCTTTGGTATTGTAGATATAAGTAATTTCTTTATAAACTTGGTCAAAGTTTCAAAAGTTTGACTTTAAAAAAAATGTTGGAACTACATTATCAAACGGAGGGAGTAGCTCTCTCTCTCACTCTCTGCTATCTCTCACGGGCCTCCCCTCTCACTCGAACACTCTATACTGACGGATTATACGCTCACTATGTCACCATATAGCTCCGTATATTATTCAGTTGACTGGTCAACCAGTCCACATGCTGCCTTGTCAGCTCGTGTTCTGTATCTTCGTGTGCTGGCCCATGTGGCAGTGTGTGAAAATAATAAGTAAACTAGAGGCCCATCTGACACACGGAGAAGTAAACAAAGTTGAAACTGTTGGGGAACGTAGTAATTTCAAAATTTTCCTACGCACACGCAAGATCATGGTGATGCATAGCAACGAGAGGGGAGAGTGTTGTCTACGTACCCTCGTAGACCGAAGCGTAAGCGTTGACGCAACGTAGAGGAAGTAGTCGTATGTCTTCCCGGTCCAACCGATCCAAGCACCGTTACTCCGGCACCTCCGAGTTCTTGGCACACGTTCAGCTCGATGACGCTCCCCGGGCTCCGATCCAGCAAAGCTTTGGGGAGGAGTTCCGTCAGCACGACGGCGTGGTGATGATCTTGATGTCCAACCGTCGCAGGGCTTCGCCTAAGCACCGCTACAATATGACCGAGGTGGAATATGGTGGAGAGGGGCACCGCACACGGCTAAGGAACGATCACGAAGATCAACTTGTGTGTTCTAGGGTGCCCCCTTGCCCCCGTATATAAAGGAGCCAAGGGGAGGGGGCGGCCGGCCAAGGAGGGGGCGCCAAGGGGGAGTCCTACTCCCACTGGGAGTAGGACTCCCTTCTTTCCTAGTTGGAGAAGGGGAAGTGGGAAAGAGGAGGAAGAGGGAAAGGAAAGGGGGGGGGCGCCCCCCTCTCCTTGTCCTATTCGGACTAGGGAGGGGAGGGGCGCGCGGCCACCACTTGCCTCCTTTCCCCTTCTCCATTAGGGCCCATGTAGGCCCAATAACCCCCGGGGGGGTTCCGGTAACCCCCTGGTACTCCGGTAAAATCCTGATTTCACCCGGAACGATTCCGATATCCAAATATAGGCTTCCAATATATCGATCTTTCTGTCTCGACCATTTCGAGACTCCTCGTCATGTCCATGATCACATCCGAGACCCCGAACAACCTTTGGTACATCAAAATACATAAACTCATAATGAAACTGTCATCGTAACGTTAAGCGTGCAGACCCTACGGTTCGAGAACAATGTAGACATGACCGAGACACGTCTCCGGTCAATAACCAATAGCGGAACCTGGATGCTCATATTGGTTCCTACATATTCTACGAAGATCTTTATCGGTCAGACCGCATAACAACATACGTTGTTCCCTTTGTCATCGGTATGTTACTTGCCCGAGATTCGATCGTCGGTATCTCAATACCTAGTTCAATCTCGTTACCGGCAAGTCTCTTTACTTGTTCCGTAATACATCATCTCACAACTAACTCATTAGTTGCAATGCTTGCAAGGCTTATGTGATGTGCATTGCCGAGAGGGCCCAGAGATACCTCTCCGACAATCGGAGTGACAAATCCTAATCTCGAAATACGCCAACCCAACATGTACCTTTGGAGACACCTGTAGAGCACCTTTATAATCACCTAGTTACGTTGTGACGTTTGGTAGCACACAAAGTGTTCCTCCGGCAAACGGGAGTTGCATAATCTCATATTCATAGGAACATGTATAAGTCATGAAGAAAGCAATAGCAACATACTAAACGATCGGGTGCTAAGCTAATGGAATGGGTCATGTCAATCACATCATTCTTCTAATGATGTGATCCCGTTAATCAAATAACAACTCTTTTGTTCATGGTTAGGAAACATAACCATCTTCGATTAACGAGCTAGTCAAGTAGAGGCATACTAGTGACACTCTGTTTGTCTATGTATTCACACATGTATTATGTTTCCGATTAATATAATTCTAGCATGAATAATAAACATTTATCATGATATAAGGAAATAAATAATAACTTTATTATTGCCTCTAGGGCATATTTCCTCCAGTCTCCCACTTGCACTAGAGTCAATAATCTAGTTCACATCGCCATGTGATTCAACACTAATAGTTCACATCACCATGTGATTAACACCCATAGTTCACATCGTCATGTGACCTATACCCAAAGGGTTTACTAGAGTCAATAATCTAGTTCACATCGTTTATGTGATTAACACCCAAAGAGTACTAAGGTGTGACCATGTTTTGCTTGTGAGATAATATTAGTCAACGGGCCTGTCACATACAGATCCGTAAGTATTTTGCGAATTCTATGTCTACAATGCTCTGCACGGAGCTACTCTAGCTAATTGCTCCCACTTTCAATATGTATCTAGATCGAGACTTAGAGTCATCCAGATCTGTGTTAAAACTTGCATCGACGTAACTTTTTACGACGAACCTTTTGTCACCTCCATAATTGAGAAATTTTTCCTTATTCCACTAAGGATAATTTTGACCGCTGTCTAGTAATCTACTCTTAGATCACTATTGTACTCCCTTGCTTAACACAGTGTAGGGTATACAATAGATCTGGTACACAGCATGGCATACTTTATAGAACCTATGGCTGAGGCATAGGGAATGACTTTCATTCTCTTTCTATCTTCTGCCGTGGTCGGGCTTTGAGTCTTACTCAATTTCACACCTTGTAACACAGCCAAGAACTCTTTCTTTGACTGTTCCATTTTTGAACTACTTCAAAATATTGTCAAGGTATGTACTCATTGAAAAAACTTATCAAGCGTCTTGATCTATCTCTATAGATCTTGATGCTTAATATGTAAGCAGCTTCACCGAGGTCTTTCTTTGAAAAACTTCTTTCAAAATACTCCTTTATGCTTTGCAGAATAATTCTACATTATTTCCGATCAACAATATGTCATTCACATATACTTATCAGAAATGTTGTAGTGCTCCCACTCACTTTCTTGTAAATACAGGCTTCACCGCAAGTCTGTATAAAACTATATGCTTTGATCATACTATCAAAGCGTTTATTCCAACTCCGAGAGGCTTGCACCAGTCCATAAATGGATCGCTGGAGCTTGCACACTTTGTTAGCTCCTTTTGGATCGACAAAACCTTCCGGCTGCATCATATACAACTCTTCTTCCAGAAATCCATTCAGGAATGCAGTTTTGACATCCATTTGCTGGATTTCATAAAATGCGGCAATTGCTAACATGATTCGGATAGACTTAAGCATAGATACGAGTGAGAAACTCTCATCGTAGTCAACACCTTGAACTTGTCGAAAACCTTTTTGCGACAATTCTAGCTTTGTAGATAGTAACACTACTATCAGCGTCCGTCTTCCTCTTGAAGATCCATTTAATCTCAATGGCTCGCCGATAATTGGGCAAGTCAATCAAAGTCCATACTTTGTTCTCATACATGGATCTCATCTCAGATTTCATGGCCTCAAGCCATTTCGCGGAATCTGGGCTCATCATCGCTTCCTCATAATTCGTAGGCTCGTCATGGTCAAGTAACATGACCTCCAGAACTGGATTACCATACCACTCTGGTGCAGATCTCACTCTAGTTTACCTACGAGGTTCGGTAGTAACTTGATCTGAAGTTACATGATCATCATCATTAGCTTCCTCACTAATCGGTCTAGTAGTCACAGGAACAGATTTCTATGATGAACTACTTTCCAATAAGGGAGTAGGTACAGTTACCTCATCAAGTTCTACTTTCCTCCCACTCACTTCTTTCGAGAGAAACTCCTTCTCTAGAAAGGATCCATTCTCAGCAAAGAATATCTTTCCTTCGGATCTGTGATAGAAGGTGTACCTAACAATTTCTTTTGGGTATCCTATGAAGACGCACTTCTCCGATTTGGGTTTGAGCTCATCAGGTTGAAACATTTTCACATAAGCATTGCAACCTCAACTTTAAGAAACGACAACTTTGGTTTCTTGCCAAACCACAATTCAGATTGTGTCGTCTCAACGGACTTAGATGGTGACTTAGATGGTGCCCTTTTAAACGTGAATGCAGCTGTCTTTAATGCATAACCCCAAAACGATATTGGTAGATCGGTAAGAGACGTTATAGACCGCACCATATCTAATAAAGTATGGTTATGACGTTCGGACACACCATTATGCTGTGGTGTTACAGGTGGCGTGAGTAGTGAAACTATTTCACATTGTTTTTAACTAAAGGCCAAACTCGTAACTCAAATATTTTACTTCTGCGATCATATCGTAGAAACTTTCATTTTTGTTACGATGATTCTCCACTTCACTCTGAAATTCTTTGAACTTTTCAAATGTTTCAGACTTGTGTTTCATCAAGTAGATATACTCATATCTGCTCAAATCATCTGTGAAGATCAGAAAATAATGATACCTACCACGAGCCTCAATATTCATCGGACCACATACATCAGTATGTATGATTTCCAACAAATCTGTTGCTCGCTCCATTGTACTGGAGGACGAAGTCTTAGTCATCTTGCCCATGAGGCATGGTTCGCAAGCATCAACTGATTCATAATCAAGTGATTCCAAAAGCCCATTAGTATGGATTTTCTTCATGCGCTTTACACCAATATGACCTAAACGGCAGTGCCACAAATAAATTGCACCATCATTATTAACTTTGCATCTTTTGGTTTCAATATTATGAATATGTGTATCACTATGATCGAGATCTAACGAACCATTTTCATTGGGTGTGTAACCATATAAGGTTTTATTCATGTAAACAGAACAACAATTTATTCTCTTACTTAAATGAATAACTGTATTGCAATAAACATGATCAAATCACATTCATGCTCAACGCAAACACCAAATAATACTTATTTAGGTTCAACACTAATCCCAAAAGTATAGGGAGTGTGCGATGATGATCATATCAATCTTGGAACCACTTCCAACAGACATCGTCACTTCACCCTTAACTAGTCTCTGTTTATTCTGCAACTCCCGTTTTAAGTTAGTAATCTTAGCAACTGAACTAGTATCAAATACTGAGGGGTTGCTATAAACACTAGTAAAGTACACATCAATAACATGTATATCAAATATACTTATGTTCACTTTGCCATCCTTCTTATCCGCCAATCACTTGGGATAGTTCCGCTTCCAGTGACCAGTCCCTTTGCAGTAGAAGCACTCAGTTTCAGGCTTAGGTCCAGACTTGGGTTTTTCACTTGAGCAACAACTTGCTTGCCGTTCTTCTTGAAGTTCCCCTTTCTTCCCTTTGACCTTTTCTTGAAGCTAGTGATCTTGTCAACCATCAACACTTGATGTTTTTCTCGATTTCTACCTTCGTCAATTTCAGCATTATGAAGAGCTTGGGAATCGTTTCCGTTATCCCTTGCATATCATAGCTCATCACGAAGTTCTACTAACTTGGTGATGGTGACTAGAGAATTCTGTCAATCGCTATTTTATCTGGAAGATTAACTCCCACTTGATTCAAGCAATTGTAGTACCCAGACAATCTGAGCACATGCTCACTAGTTGAGCGATTCTCCTCCATCTTTTAGCTATAGAACTTGTTGGAGAATTCATATCTCTCAACTCGGGTATTTGCTTGAAATATTAACTTCAACTCCTGGAACATCTCATATGGTCCATGACGTTCAAAACGTCTTTGAAGTCCCGATTCTAAGCCGTTAAGCATGGTGCACTAAACTATCAAGTAGTCATCATATTGAGCTAGCCAAACGTTTATAACGTCTACATCTGCTCCCGCAATAGGTCTGTCACCTAGCGGTGCATCAAGGACATAATTCTTCTATGCAGCAATGAGGATAAACCTCAGATCACGGATCCAATCCGCATCATTGCCACTAACATCTTTCAACACAATTTTCTCTAGGAACATATCAAAATAAACATATGAAAGCAACAATGCGAGCTATTGATCTACAACATAGATATGCTAATACTACCAGGACTAAGTTCATGATAAATTAAAGTTCAATTAATCATATTACTTAAGAACTCCCACTTAGATAGACATCCCTCTAATCCTCTAAGTGATCACGTGATCCAAATCAACTAAACCATGTCCGATCATCACGTGAAATGGAGTAGTTTTCAATGGTGAACATCGCTATGTTGATCATATCTACTATATGATTCACGCTCGACCTTTCGGTCTCAGTGTTCCGAGGCCATATCTGCATATGCTAGGCTCGTCAAGTTTAACCTGAGTATTCTGCATGTGCAAAACTGGCTTGCACCCGTTGTAGATGGACGTAGAGCTTATCACACTGTCACAGCCCCAGTTCAGCCCTTGCTTGACTTGCTTGTTCATCATGCCATCATGTTTAAATTCCAAAGAAATTTGAAATGGGGATTGTTGAAACCCTAGCACCAAATGAAATTTAACTAGGTTCAATAAAAAAATATTTTCAATAACCCAGAATGCCCTTTGGAAATGTTCATAATTTCTGTTAGAGGTGAAAACCTCTTCCAAAAATGATGAACATATTTATAGGCTATTCCTGGATTTTTGAATTAAATTATATAGTATTTGCATTTGGGCATTTAATTGCTAATAATATTTTAAATGCTCAAATAATCACAAACTGAAATGTTTACTGTTGGAAATATTCCAAACAGTGGCCACAGTCAGTTGCATGATTTTTGGAAATGCTCTGGCATTTTTAATAAATCCAAACACAATTACATAAAATAGAAAACAGTAACTAAAATAGAAATAAAATAAAAGAGCAAAGCATCTTACCTGGCGCTTACCTGGTGGTCCATCAGGACCGGCCCAGCTCCCCCCACCTGGCCGGCCCAGCCCGCCACCGCTACCCTCCGTCGTCTTCCTCCCCTCGCCCCGAAGCAGCTGCGTGCCCGGCGCACAGGCGAGCCGCGCCAGCTCCTCCTTGCCTGCCTGGCTACCCCCTCGTCGCCCTGGTCGCCTTCCGCGACGCCACGACACCCCCGACCCCCTCTCACTCCCTCCCTGTCGGCTCCTCTCTCCCCTGCTGCCCTCTCTCTCGCAGCCCCGAGCACGCCTCTCGCCGCCGTCAACCGTATCTGTAGCCACCGCGCACGCCTCGCCTCCTCGAGTCGTCCATCGCCTCTGCTACCTCGAGCGGCTCCTCTCCGGTGAATCACGCGAGCCCGGAGGCACCGAAGCAACGCAATTGCCATCTTCTTCACCGCCGGTCGCCGGACCTCTCCGTCGTCGATTGGCTGCAGCCAGGCCGTCCCCGAGCCTCCCGTGCTGATCTCCAGGACCGCCGTAAGATCTTCTTCGTTTTCCCCCTCCTTTTCTGCTCGTTCCCGTGCCGTAGCCGCCTTCCCCGCAAGCACCGAGCTCCGGCCATCGCCATTGCCGGTGGACCTCGCGTCCCGGCGCTCTTCCGCTCGCTCCAGTAGCCCCCGCGTGCTCCCCAGGTCCCCAGGGTCCCGACGCGCTCCTCGGCTCTCTGGCTAACGCGCTGCAGCCACTGCGCCATGCTGGCCCGATCTCCGGCCGCCGCTGACCTCGTCGCCGCCGTCACGGCAGCCACTGGAGCTCTCACCCGAGTACACCGGTGTGCTCAGCGCGCCTCCACGAACCTGCAGCTACCAGTAGCTTCGCCTCCCGTGCCCTCTAGCACCATACTCGGCTGCTCCCGAACGCCGGCCGCCGCCACGAGCTCGACCCCGGCGAGCTCGAACCACCCCAACCCCTCCCATTTGGCCCTTTGGATGCGCAAGAGCGAGGGCTATGCCCTGGTGCCCTCAGCCGCCGCCTCCGTCGCCTTTAGCGCAAGTCCGGCGCGTTGCCGCCGCCATTTTGGTCGCCGCCGGCGTAAGTCCGGCGATGATGACGTGGGCATCATTAGCGGCTAACCCCCCCCCTACACTAATCAACCCCTAGGCCACTGACAGCGGGCCCCACCCCTGGTCAAACCCCAGTCAGCGCTGGGTTTGACCGGGATTAGCCCCTGTGTCACTGACCAGTGGGCCCCACTGGTCAGGTTTGACCCGGGGCAGCCCTGTTGACTTGCTGATGCAAGCATGACGCACTGCTGATGTCATAAAGTATTTTCTGGATTTAATTTAATTCTGGAATTCCAGAAAATGCCTAAAACTTCTAAAAATCATAGAAA